>NC_141757.1:80427483-80730513 GCF_982258835.1 Parasteatoda tepidariorum
GAGCTGCGAAGCAAAACTGTGAAAGAAGTTGAGGGGTTGGTGAGCGCAGCGAGTATCGGTTGGGTCACCTCGTGTATTAAAATTAAATATGTATTCAACACAAGTTTTAAATCCGTTTACGTTTTATTAGAAAAGTTTGAAATGAAAGGAAGATATTTAATAACGCAATATATATATATATATATATATTTTCCCTAAACAAGAAAGCGACATTCAATCAAATTTTAGCACCTATAAAACACAAAGCGCCAGGAAGATAAAACAATCATAAACATAAATAAGTAGCAATAAAGTCAATAACTTATTTACCATCACAATAAACGATTCCGTTCTCAGAAACAAACTATTTACATATGCAATTTATTCAAATCACGTTGAGTTATTTTATCTAATATTCATAGCCCTATTCACCATGAATATCAAGTACGGAATAAAATGATAATTTCTATAAGACTTCATTTTTATTTTTAAAGATATAGAATTAATTCAATAACCCATCTTCTAAGGGTGGAATCGGATGGGATAAATCGCTAAACTTTGTACTGCATCTAAAAACTTTTAGGAAGAAAGATTAGTGGTTGAGACTCTTGTTATTTTTAGCACAAATAACCAGAAAATATTTCGAATTATGAATACGTGTGGATTAATATAAGATGATCAATGTAATTAATCGGTTATAATTCTTTATTAATAACAGCGGGTGATTATTAAGAATGACCAGTTAGTATTAATACTAGTGGGCTGCGCTCCCTTCTCGCTAACGCTTGCCAACCCCCGAAAATTGCAACGCAATCTTATTTAGTTTGCTTCGCAAACCAAGGTTGCTTCGCTCGCTACTAACTTAGGTACATTGCAAATGCACAAGATTCTAAGAATTCAAAACAATCATTCAAATCCATATAAAAACTTTTTTTTTTAAAAAAATTACATCTTTTTAGTAAATACTAAGTCATTAAAATAAATTTGAATTCAAATAAATGACCTGTAATTCGTTAAACCTATTAGAAATGTGCTATAGTATAATTCGTGATGTAAATCAAAAATCGTCAAATGAATTCGTAATATATAAATTCGTGAAAAAAAGCGCTTTCGACAAAATACTAAAATAGAGATCTATCGACAAAGACTACTCACTTCTGCCTTGCTCAATAGTATGAGATTGCCACAGCTGATGCTCTCTGGTTATTTCAGTTTCCGTTTTTAAAAGCGCTATATGTTGAGCCAACTCAACTAGATTTGGCATGTGACATTTTTAGCGTCAATCAATGGTTGATTCGCTGTGTAAGAGAAATAGTAACGTAAACAAAACAAAGCAAACGTTGCCACCGGCGGAAAAGAAATACAGTCAAAATTTGGGAGCCACGTAGAATTATATATATTAGATTAGACAGATTTATGGCTTTAACCGTAACTTATATATTTAATAACAATTAACTCAATATTCAATGAAGAGTTTGGTTTGGGGGATAGAGCGTCCGCCGTCCGATGTGGTGCCCCAGGTTTGAATCCCAGCGGTGGCTGGTAGATGCGAATTCTGCTTCCTACTTACATCGATCCTCAGCAGTAGACGGATCCTGTGTTAGAATCCCTTTGTTGTCAGGCTAACCCTGGGGAATTTTCTCTCTATGTAACGCAAATGCCAGTTAGTTCCATCGAAAGCTAGTTTGTCCCGATGCTTGATCTAGGAGTTCCCTTGACTTCTGGGTTGAGTTCAAAATTACAAGGCTAAGGAGTTGAACATAGATAGTTGTAAACTAAGAATTGGGTCAGCTGTTCAACGACTGTAATAAAATATTTATTGAAATGAATATCGAGAATAGGAAATTGGACTTAGGGAATAGGTAAGGAGTAAAAATAGAAAAGCTTGTTTCTTGGTCATTGAATTATGCTTTTCTTTGTAAAGAAATAAATAAAATGGTTCTTAAATTGATGTTCTAATCAACTATCATTAAATTTCTTACTTTGATAGGTCAACTATCATTAATCAACTATCATTAATTTTCTTACTTTACTATCATTAATTTTCTTACTTACCTACGTTCATTAAGGGTATCGGATGCAACTAAATTCCGACCTCCACCCCCCCCCCCACTAAACTATCAAGACCATATTTTCCAGATTGCCGCTAACCCACATATTTTGATGGTAGAGTCAAGAATCTAAATCTGTCGAAAAATAAGGAAGGAAAAGGAAAAAAAAGAAAAAACATTTTTATATCTGATTTCGTAACTTATCGCCAGAACAAATAGATTAGCTTACTTAAAATACGGGAAAATCCGATCATTAGACCCAAAGTTATCCATAGTTTCAGCTTTTTATTTTGCTCACACTACATAAATCTTTTTATTCCTTTTTAAATGCATAATAATTTTAACTCAAATTCCTTTTTATTTATAATAAAAAACTATAATGTATAAGTTTATAAGTAAATTCATAAAAGCAAAACGAAAATTTTAAAAAATCCCAAGGAAACCTTGTATGTAGAAATATATATAAAAAAAGCACTGGAAATTTCATTCATTTGTTGTGCAACACATTGTCCTTAACGTGACAAATGATTAGCAAAAAATTGTTAATTGTAACAGATCTGTTACGCATTAAAAATAAATAAATAAATACAATAAGTCAAAGAAATTTAAATTTTTTTTAATCGTAAATGTTTCCCGTAAAAAACCATATAACTTGACGATACAAATTTAATAAACAAAACAGATGCAGAAGATCATGAATATAAATTTTTTATTAAATATTCCCAAGGAAAAATATTTTCAACAATGAAAATTTTATTTTAAATTTTCTTGAAGAGCTCGGAGGAGAAATGGTCATATAAATGAAATTTTCTAAAATTTGATTTATTAATAAAGATTTATAGAGCAAAATAATAGGATATGATAAGTTAGTAGTTTCATATTCAATCTTTCATACGTGTATGTGGACTTTGGCATATTTCTGTTTATCTCACTAATCCAATTTGCATATTTGTATTGAACATAACAAGCACAAATATTAAAATATCACAAAAGAATATCGCAAAAGAATATCGCCAACAACTGTTTAGAAAGACATAGAGTCAACACCTGAAGCAATGCCAATTTGTTATGTATGGGTTCAAAATATTCCTTTCATTAGAATAACATGGAAGCATATATGCATAGAACATACTTTCCATTTAGAATAATCTATTGTTATACTTAAGATTTTGAATTTAAAACACACAACTTCAAAAATTTTTAAAACGAAAATTATGTAGTCTTTTAAGATAAATTATTTCTTATTGTGGCCCTAGCTAGATCTTGGGGGTTTAAATAAAGAAAAGCTCAGTGCCCAATATTTTTATTAATTACAAATAGTACACGGACAAACATAAATTTGAATAATTATGAGAAGGAGAAAAAAGAAGGTTCAGTTGGTTCAAAGTCTAAGCATCTACTGCCTGTTCACAGGGATGAGATTAGCCGAAAGGCAAAAAAGCTGAATTTCCACAATAGCAAATTTTACGCAAGCGCAACCCTTTAATAATAAATTCCAGACAGTTTAAGGTAATAAATAATGTGTTGACATACAATTGTGTACTAATCTATTATTATATAAATGATTACATTGATACTTAACATTTAGTGAAAATAAAAATTACCAATTGAAGAAATAAAGCTGGAAATTATATTTTTCCTCAGTTCACATAAGAGACAATTATTACTTGAGAAACTACCTGGTTTAGCAAATTAAAACTACTGAGAATATACATTAATATTTCATTTCTTTTAATAAATACTGTTATGTGATTTATAGCAAATATATCAGTAATATTACTTTTTAAATTATATTGGAAAAAAAAACTTTAACAATGGACTGAATCATTATGTTCATATTATAGTCTAATCTAACTAGAGCCCTTTGGAACATATCAATAACAGTGAAGTAGAAATATATAGTAACTCCTTAAAATACAAAAATTGCTATTTTAGTTTGAAAAATTACATGACAACCAGCAAGTGTTAAGATAATTGTATTTTATTTGATAAGAATTTTGCATTTTATAGCATAAATAACAGCAATTATAAATAAAATTTTGATGATGAATTAATTAACTCTTTTCCAAAAAAAATTTAATTAAATCCCTTTGTAAGTGATTGCTTTTGTTTGCTATATCTTTTATGTTTGCTATATTTAGTCGTCAGTCCATCTTCAAACATCTTGTGACAAATCCTATTTTTTCTTCTTTGCAAGGCAAGCACAGAATGTAAGTTTTGAATATATTCCCTTCCAGTTTCTCTGATGTTGTATCACTTACATATACTACTAATAATCGTCGTTAGAAAAACAGTCACCTTTATAGTAACTAATTAAAAAAAAATTTACTTCTTACAAGAATCGCGATAGTTGAGCTTAAAATTGCGTGAATATGAATAACAATTATGGATTTTGAAATCACATGAATATGAAACTAGATATACGATTTTGAAAATGAGAAAATACAAACTGGGATATAGAATTTTTAAAACACGTAAATACAAATCACGATTCATAATTTTTAGATCGCGTAAATACGAATCATGATGTGTAATTTTTAGATTGCATAAATAAGAATTATGATGCATAATTTTTAGAATGCCTGAATGCGAATCCGAATGCTTTATTTTAAAATCACGTATAAATACGAAAATCGATTATAAACCGCATGAACAAATCAAGACATTGAATTTTAAACTTGCGTGAATACGAATCGCCACATAGGTTTTTAAAAAGGCGTAAATACGAATCACAATATCGGATTTTTAAATCTCGTAAATAAGAATCGCAACGTACAATATTCAAATCGCGTGAATAAGAATCGCAAATATGAAAAGCTATGCTTTATGTTAGATATTAAAATCGTGTGAATAAGAATCGAGATATTAGCAGTTTCCAGGCTTGGGACCTGTAAAAGGCTTGTCAGAAGCAGCGTCGTTTGAACTACAAAAATCGTATCTATCTGGAGGGCGGGGAAAAAAATTCGGAAAATCTTATCTGCTGCGAGTAAAAGGGGAGAAAATAGTTAAAATAAGTAAAAATGAGAAAGGATTGGTAGCTATGTAGTTTGAATTTTCTGTTTCTCTTTGAAAATCGGTGAATTTTCTGAAAAAGCGGAATATTTATAAAAAAAAGTGAAATTTTTAGAAAAATCTGAATTTTTGATAAAAAAGCTGAAATTCAAGAGATAAAAGTGAAAAAAGCGGAAATCCGCTAAAAAGCGGAAAAATCGCATCCCTGTGTTCAGATGGAGCCCTGGTTGCTACATTATTACATTATTTATTTAATTTTTATTTTGGGTTATATTTATTTTGGCTATTATTTTTGTTTTTTTCAGACCATATTAATGCAATAGTCAATAATTTTAACGGACAATTACATTTCATTTCAAGTTTAAAACGTTTTTTATTTTATTTATTATAATGGTTTTAAACGTTGTATAATTAAATATGGTGTTAAATGTAATGTTACCTTACTTTTTTATACTTTAATATGTTATGGTTTCAAAACCTCTTTATTTTATAAATTCCAAGAAATCCTGAATATCTATGAAAGCAGGCAACGACGCAAAACATTTCCCCCCCCCCCAGAATATTGTGGGTTAAAAACATACGATTTAATGCAAAACCTTACCTAAATTAGAGTACGAGGGTTGCTATTTATATTTCTGGCCTTGGCAACAGTAAGTGTTGCTAGGCGACCGCAGACGATTTTAATCGAAAGTCTGATATTTTTAAACATAAATTCAGCAGACGATTTACCATTATAGCTTCATATGTGTTGTTGACAGTAAATTGAAAAGTTCTTCTCTTTCAAAAAATGGAATTGAATCGTGAACATTTTCGTGCCATTATTTTTCATAACTTTCGACGTGGATTGTCAAGACAAGAGTGCTTCGATGAACTTAATTCTTTATTCAGCGATAAAGCGCCATCCTACAGCACTGTAAAAAATTGGTATAACGAATTTAATCGTGGTCGATGTTCGATCCAGGACGAATCCCGTGCAGGTCGTCCAAAATCCGTTGTTGTGCCAGAAAAGATCGATGCTGTGCGTGAACTGATAAAGCAAGATCGTCATGTGACATACCGTGAGATAGAGGCGTCTTTGGACATTAGTATGACTAGCATCAATAAAATATTGCATGAACATTTGAGCGTAAAAATTTTTTTTTCGCGTTGGATCCCGCATAATCTGACAAACGCTCAAAAAAAGGCTCGTGTCGATTGGTGCAAGGAAATGCTGGAAAAATACGTTCAAGGTACATCAAAAGCTGTGTATAACATCGACACAGGTGACGAATCATGGATCTATGCATATGAGCCGGAAACAAAACAGCAATCAACTGTATTCAAGACGAGGCGAAACCAACAAAAGTTGTTCGAGGAAGAAGCACATCGAAACAAATGATTGCCTGTTTCTTCGGCATTAACGGTCATGTGGCAACAGTGGCGTCAGAGCAACGCAGGACGGTCAATTCTGAATGGTACACGACCATTTGTTTGCCAGAAGTCATCGGAGAAATTCGAAAAAAAAACAGAAGAACAGGCGAATCATTCTTCATCATGACAATGCGAGCTCTCACACATCGACTCAAACAAAGGCATTTCTGACGGAGCGAAAGATCGAACTGATGGGTCATCCGCCGTACAGCCCTGATTTGGCACCCAATGACTTCTTCTTATTCCCACACATCAAAAATAAATTACGTGGACAACGATTTTCGACCCCCGAAGAAGCGGTTGATGCATTAAAAAAGCATGTTTTGGAGTTACCTCAATCGGACTGGAAAAAGTGCTTTGAAAATTGGTTCAAACGCATGCAAAAGTGTATTGATCATCATGGAGAATATTTTGCAAAACAATAAAACCAATTTCGATCCTACATATTTGTTTTTTCATTATTAGGCCAGAAATATAAATAGCAACCCTCGTATATGTGGTTCAATGGGAGGTTGCTATGTTTAATTATATACCAATACGTTACGATCCCGGAACCTTTTTTCCTCATTAATTGTGGATCTATTGTTTTGGAAATTCCAAGATGTACTGAAATATCGAAGAAAGCTTGCAAATATGCAAACATTTTTTTTTTTTTTTTACTCCAGGGTATAGTAAATGCGAAGCATACTATGATTTAATGGAAAATCTTACCTAAATTTAAGTACAATAAAATGTGGTTCAGTCGGAGATTGTGTTGTTTTATTATACTGCAATATGCTACGGTCCCAAAACCTCTTTCCTCTACAAATCGAGCCCTGAATCTATTGTTTTAGAAATTATTGGAGGGCATAAACTATCAAGAAAAACTGGTAAAAATGCAAACGCATCCTTTCTTGGGTATAGTATATTCTAAGTATACGATGATTCAATACAAAATCTTACCTATCACAATTTTTTTTTTCTGCTGTTGCTCCCGTTACACAAGTATATAGTAATAATATCACCCACTGCTTGATTTTTTTTAGAATATACTATCATAATTTGTCATATAAAAAACAACTTTTTTCCTCTTCCTACTGTAAGATAGCAGAATTCCATTAAGATAAACGGCAGCCGAAAGGGGATCGATAAAACTCCTTTAGGGTTTCTGTGGAAAATAGAAGATGCTCCTCTTCTTTCATTTTTGGGGGCACAATATCGAAAATAGAAATATTCCTTTAGCAACCTCAGGCATCTTATCGAAATCGGAATTCCTTCGTATTTCTGAAAAGAGGGCTTTCGAATCGATTGCAGATTCAAATTCACGGTGCATACCTTAGAAAATTTAATAGCATTCTTCCTAGCCATACCACCTCAAAGCAAGCGGATTACAATTTCTTTTTAGCGATGCATTTTAATGCAACAAAATATCTTACGATACGATGACAAATAAAATAGAAGAAAAACAAGCAGAAGGGGGTGTATTGTTTTTAAGTTTGTGAGAAGAAATATCATGTGGGTACGTGCAATAAAAAGCGAAAACCTATTGGGATTTATAAGCGTTGAAAATGTAATCGGCAGACGATTTCTCTTAGGCTACCCAAAAATTTTTAAAAAATATTAGCATGTGATTTTATTTGTTATTTTATAGTGAAATTAAAAATAGGCAAAAAAAAAGTATATATTGAATAATTTATAGGATAAATTTATTCGGGAAAGATTCGTTTATCAACAGATTCGGGAATTTTTTTAAGTGGTTTATTCCAGTCATAATATCAGTAAAGATATGAATTTTTTCACTCAATTCAAATCCTAATATAAAAGTTTTTCTTGCTTTTTTATACAACAACTATGCAGGCGGTGGTAGCCCAGTGTTTAGAGAATTAGACTCCGGTCCGACGGAGCCGAGGTTCGAGACTGGATTCCACTAAGACCCACCGAGTACATGCTCGTAAAATCTGTAGAATCGAAAGTTTCGTGATCGGCCACTGAGCAGTACCAGGGATCCTACGAAAATTTTCTTCCTCCATATAAATATGTCTAAATTGAGAAAGTGGCTTCATGAATGAGTGGTGCTGCCATCTATCCGTTGGGTTGAGTACTTTCACCCTTGAGGTGCTATATTATCAAACAAAAGGAACGCCTTTCTGACTTAGTTCGCAAGGCCACTTATTTGGCGAGCTCGGCTCATGGAAGCGTCATTAGAAACAACAACACAACTATGTAAATTAATTATTAAATTTGATCCAGATTTCAATCAATATTTGTTAATTTTTTAACCTAAATCATAAATAAAATTAAAAAAAAGGGAAGGGGTTATAGAAGTATAATATTTACAGGGCAAAACTAGAAAAAAAAATACCCAGTTGAATTTGCTTTAAATTAGAATTATTATCTCTCTATAAATATAACCATTTGTTTCTATATAATATATAGTACAATATATTACATTTCATAAATATAATGCAATTTAAATTTATATTTTTACTTTAAAGGAAAATGCATTCTTTTAAAAATTGTGCACTGAAAAATGAGGTGAACCAGTTGTTTATTTCTAAAATAAGATATAATTTAAATTCAGCAAAAAAAAGATTTTTATTTTCTCTGCAAAAGTGCTATTTATAAGATTTGCAAATACTATTTGTATCTAAGAAAATTATTTACAACAAAAATTTCTGAGGGGAATTTTTTTTCTAAAGATGATTTTTCTTTTTACGAAAAATAAATTGAGCAGCGAGGCAATCAGTAAACAATTAAGGAAGGTAATATTAATTTTTTATAATATTGTCTTTGTTTTGATTTTACACATAGCTCAAAACAGAGAAAACACAATAAAAACTTGAACAAATATTTGAAGCTTACTTATTTCTACTAAATATTTAGTAAAAAGAATATAGTTGTGATAAAAAAAATACACCAGTCAAAATAATGAAAGATTGCGGCATTTACCTTGCCACTTTTTTTCCACTAGCGCGCTGTTCACGATTTTTGTTTCGGCCACCAATTATTTTTTCCAAAAATAATTATTTTCCTTTTTTGTTTTCAAGAAACATAAAATACAATAACACCAAAAAAATTTCTAAAAAATATATATATTTTTGAAACAATGTCGGAAGCAAACTATTTAAGTAAACAAACACTTAAATCATTCTATTATATCAAGTCGTAAATTTAAAAATATTCATATCTTCAACCATATTTGAAAACACAAGTAAAGCCGAAATCTGCAAAATGTTTTGATATGCAATAATAAATTTTAATTTATTACTAGCCGCCAAAGGCGCCAAGCTAAAGGTTTTCACAAATAAAGTTTTTTAAAACATAGCAGGAAATCTGAAGATTAGTGGACAATTAAAGTGTTCCTGTCCAGCAATTTTGTCTTCATATCCAGTTCTGCTACAGATGTGTTATAGCTCTTGAGGATGTTTGAAGATGTAACTTTGCTATGGTAACCTAAGGCCTATGGTAACCTAACCTATAATATAACTATCAGGTAGAGACTTTTTTTTTTTTTTTTTTTAAAGGCCTCAGAAATTGTAAAAGCATACAAAAGTTGATTTCGAAATTTCGTTGCATTGGCCAATAGCTGAAAACCTCTTAATCTTCTTTGACGTTTCTCTGATACTTCTTGGGCTCTAGAATTGCTTGTCGAAATTCGGTCATGTTCCATCCTTCTTTGACGTTCAACAGACGTTTCTTGGGCGTTTAAGACGTTTAAGTTGTCGAAAATTATTATTTTAACTGTAAGGTTCGCATTAGCATACATTTATAAGAGTGGAGAAAAGTATATGCATTTTTTAATAGTTTTTTTAATATGGCTCTTTGAAGACGAAAAAGCATAGATTTTTTTCGTGCCTGGGCGAGGCTTCTGGGGCGATATATTGTGATTACAGATACACACAGCCGCTTTTATTATTATGTATAGATGTATAGATAATAAAACTTAAACATTCAGCAACAATCTAGATCCAATGAATAAAATAAATAAGATTTTATTGTGCGTATTTTTAAAAAAAATACGTAATACTAAGAAAATGCAGAAAATTTAAAGAAACTCTAAAATATTAATTTAATACCGAGGAGAAAAAACAATATTAGCCAGTTGAAGAAATTCAATACAAAGGAAAGTTTTTCCAATTTCCTGTGAGACGTGAATAATAAATAAACTAAAACAAAAGCAGGCCGGAAAAGGTAAATAAAACTAGAGCACTTGGAGTAGGTCCAATGTTTATAAACAAATTGAGCGGGACACTATCGATTTTGGAAAGGGAAAAACCATCCCCCAAAAAAGCAGCTTTTCTTCATAAGATGGAAATTGGAATAAATCCAAAAATAAGTACTCGAATGCGAAATACAAGCGGAAAACAAATGCAAATACTTCTCAAAACAAGTTACACAATGCATTTCACCATTGCGGAAAAAACATCCAAGATTTGAAAGAAGATGAACTGGTTGTTCTTGGAAATGTGACATTATAAAAGACCAATTTTCTTAAAAGTACTTAGTTTCTGAAAGGGAATTCGGAATTTAAAATGCCATTTCGTGTTTAGGCAATGTAACAACAAACGGATGTTAAATGGGGCCTTTTAGACCATTTAGGCTTAATATATATTATTAGGAAGAAAATAAAAATAAATTATAGATTGTACGAAAGTATTACAGAAAATATATATTGCCTGATGAAAAGTTATTGCAAAATGTAGGGATTTGGAGATAAAAGCAACAAAAGAAAAAAGAATGGAATAATAGTTTTTCAGAAAATGTATGGATGAAAAAGGGAACAAATCAAATTAAATACTTTCATAACAGAGAAAGAAATAATATGGATGTTTCAAAAAAGGATCATAACAATGTACGCCATTTATTAGTTAAAGGTTTAGTTCCATATAATTTATAAGCCGGTCTGGTCTGAAGTAGTAAATTAAACTGAAATTAAATAATTAACAAATTTCAGAATCTGCAAATACATTCTAAAATGTAGAATTGTTATTTGTAATGATAAAAAGCAAACTTTACCTAAAATAACAATTACCATAAATTAGTTATGGGTTCAGTTTGCATGTATGAATCCAATTACTCTAATATTAATTAGTATTGACTAACTTATATACTCCACTCTATTGCGCGAAAATCGATAGCTTCACTCTATCGATTACACTTGATCGCGTGATTATCTGACTTTTAAACCAAAAGTTATTCAGGGATTATCGTTTTTACTTTCCTTATAATATTTATTTATTTTTTTAAAATCTATCTTTAATAAATTATTAAGAAGGTAATTTAAGCCGAACTTACACATGACGTTCGTCGTGATTTAACAATAATTATAATCAATCGAATAAATTCAGCCATATAATTTCAATAGTTTTTTTTCTCGGATGTTAAAAATGTATAACACAAAATAGTATAAGAATCCGGACAAAAGTTGAAAGTTACAAATACAAATTCTAAGACCACGATTAGAATTAAAATTGTATATAAAAAGGATCGTTTATCATCGAGACATTTCCAATAAAAAAAAAAACAAAATAAGCTACCATGAATGTTAAGTCCATCAATAAGAATTATTTGTTTTCTTTTCCTTTATCAACTTGTCAGTCAAAATAGCTATTTCACCTTTAACTCCTGTAAAAGTGTTTTCACGGTGAGTAACGTTTAAATGCGGGGAAGCAGACGATTGTGCTGGCACTTTGATAGGACTTGCTCACATTCGTTTTGTGTTGGCAAGAGGTTTGTTTTTATACTTAAGCACTTTAAAGACAGTAATAAATTCAAGCCATTTGAGAAATCGATTAACTGCAATATCTTTTTTTTTTCCTTCAAAATTTTGATTTAAAGGAATTTGATTCGTGACTGAATATATTCAAAACTAATTTTTATGGTAATAAGTATTAAATTATCACCATTAAATGACGGAAGTTTTTTTAAAATTTTTTTACAGTTAAATTATAAATAATTTATTTCAGAATTATTTATTTAGTCAAATTAGTATTTATGTAATTGTTTAATGAAGTGAATCGATTTAGAAAGTGGGGCATTTTTTTTACACAAAACAAGGAAAAAAAATTATTAAATTGCAGAAATATCTGAATGGTAGATTGTTATTTTGTGTTTTCTTTTATTATTCCACCAAAAAGTAACCACACTTACTTAAAGTAATTTCATCTACTATTTCTTACTTTTCTACGCATATGATATACAGTAAAATTATTAGAAAATCTGGGGCAAATCCAGAAAAACATATTTCTAAAACGAAATATATTTAATGTCAATAGCTGTTTACGTACGGTCTTTCAAAAAAAAAAATTTAATGCTTAAGTTAGTTATCGATTGCCACTTGAAATTTTATGTTTCTAATAATTGCCTCTCAACACCAACTATTTATTTCCTCTGACAATCTTACAGGTTTTGATGTTATCTCACTCCTTATTTGTCAGACCTGTATTCTTTTGCTTAACCCTTACTAAACCAATGCTGCCATAGCACTTATATAACTGAATCCAATATCGCGTACATGAGCAATTCTACAAATAAACGCCAATTAGGCGGCCAAAACAAAAAAAAATTTTAGGGGGGGGGGAGGCACACTATTTCTACATGAATTTTCTTCTTTTTTACACCTCGTGAAGATGAATTTTTTTCTTTGAGACAGATAAAACGATTTTTACTTAAATATAATATTATTATAATGTCTCTCTAAAATGTATTTATAGAGATTTCATACTATAAGATTATATTTTAGTATAAAAATTGGTGTTTATTTGTAAAATTGCTCATATGAGCAATTCTTCAAATAAACGCAAATTAGGCGGCCAAACAAAAATTAGTTTTTTTTTGGGGGGGGGGGGGCACGCTATTTCTGCGTGAATTTTCTTCTTTCTTACACCCTAAAAAAGCAAGAAAAAATATTGAACATGAAATTTTTTCTTTGTGACATACTTTAAATGACAAAATACCAATTTTAAATTTTTCCCGATTTTTTTCAACTTACGAACTTTGATTAAATTTTTTTTATTTTTGTTTTTTGTACTAAAATATAATCTTATACAGCATGAAATCTCTATAAATACATTTTAGGGAGACATTATGATAATATTGTATTTATGTAAAAATCGTTTTATCTGAATAAATGGCTCAGATTTATCTGAGTATGTCAGAAAGAGTATGTCACATTTAAAGTATGTCACAAAGAAAAAATTTCATGTTCACGACTTTTTCTTGCCCTTTTAGGGTGTAAAAAAGAAGAAAATTCATGTAGAAATAGTGTGCCCCCCCCCCCCCCAAATTTCTTTTGGCCGCCTAATTGGCGTTTATTTGTTGAATTGCTCATATAACCGCAAAACTAACTTTACTATGAGTGATATCATATTAAAAATTAATTTAATTATTATAATAAATTGTACTTAAAACAATAATTATACTTATTAGAAAGTAAACTAAAAGATTTCAGGACCCTTAAGATTAAAATATTAATTTTAAACCATGAATGTGTTAATTTTTTTTATCATTTTTGACTAGGGTTCGAACATATTTAACATTCTGTATTCGAACATATTTAAATGTAGTAAACATTCTTTCACGATAATTTGAATAAGTATTTTTAAACAAAATAATTTTTACAAAAATGTTAATTCATCGAAGTCGTAAGAATGTATTAAGAATATTAAAGAAAGCACGTAATGAACATATGCTCAAATAAATTATGAGCAACACTTTAAGCTACATTTGATTAAAAATAAATTATTCATAAATAATTGCTGCCTTTTTATTGAACAAGTTACAGAAAAAAAACATTAATTTTTTTCCTTTTGATTACAGAATTTGAAAAAGAACAGGGAAAGAAATAAAAAAACTGTTAGAAATTTAATTTAAGGCGAACACTTTTCATAGAAAAAAAAGTAAATAAATAAAAACAGATAGCTAAAATTTTTAATTAGCGAACAACCTTAATTAATGATTAGAAAATATATATTCTTCGTTCACATTCAAATATATTCGCAATTTGCTGCATTTCAGATATTTGTAAATGTTTCAACTCAATAATATTATTCATAAATTGAAAAATTCAAATTAGATTCTATTTTTGGTTTTTAAGACCTTTTATATTGCTTGAATAATGAATTCTGTTACCCTGAGATGCTTATAAAAACGGAAAGATTTCCTTCCAAAAAAAAGGGAAAAAAAGGGCAACTTCAGAGTTTTTAATTTGAATAAATTTATATATAAATTCCGTCTCCATTTTCTTTAATTAAAATTTCGAAATTATTCTTAAACCTAAGATAGTATTTCTTTAAATCCAAGCTCTCACGTTGTGCATTCCTGGTTGTTGGAACTGTTTCCTTTAGCAAGTTGTGTTGCTCAGTACTTTCATTGGAAGGAATTTTTTTTTGGTATCAATGACATCCTGTAAATGTGATACGTATGGTGATTTATTTTATTAACTAACTTGTTGTGCGTATGATTTTTTACTACGTCATCTTTTAGTGGAAGGAAACATTTGATAGTTGCAATATAATAATTTTAAAAAAAAGTAATCATCATCATATCTGGCTAGACAGCCCAGGGTGGGCCAGTGCCTTCCTTTGAATTCGAATCCACCTCTCTCTACTTTTGACACTTGTTCGCCAGTTTTTCTCCTTTAGAGTAAGGAAATCAGTCTCAACTAAATCCAGCCATCTCAGCCTGGGTCTATATAATAATTATATATATAATAATACATATATAATAATTAAAAAAAAGGACTACGCCTCATAAATCTCAACAGGAGTCTCTAATAGGTTACATAGCTCTAATCTGTAGCAATCACGTTGCACTCTATGACGTTGTTATAAAGTATTTTCAGAAGTATATAAAAAGTTTCTCATGAGGAAAAGTTTGTCCTGATGTTTGAACCAGGAGTTCCATTGTTTTCTGTGTAAGAGTCAAAATCAAAAGGGTACAAAGTGGAGCATTAGTAGCAATACAACCATTATACCAGCGGTTCCCAAATGGTGTTCCGCGGAACTATTGGATTCCATGGAGAGGTCATAGGGTTTACGCGAGTTAGGACAACATTATCCACAGCGAAACATTATAATAAAATATATATCCAATTAATTTCCCCCTATTTAATATTGATCTGATAACGCTCTTTTTCATTTTTATTTAAACGGCATTTCAGATCAGATTTTTAGTCCTTTAGAACGATTTTTACAGTTTATGCTTACGATATAATAAAGTCATGAACTAGACAAGATGCCACTTCATGCTTGTAAATTCAACTGCCTGAGATAGAACGCTATTTTAAGATCAGCATTGTTGAAACTACACGATAAAAAAGTTTCTTTCTCCATTATTTAGTTCATTAAATATTTTCAAAATAATTGATAAAATTTTAATATATATTAAATATTTTTAAAATAAATAATGGTCTTCAGCTGATTAATACTTTCCAAAACTCCTCCTAAGCCTCGGGGATTTGCTAAAAGAAGGTCGATCGTTTAGGCTATATAGCCGAAAAAAATTGGGAGTCGCTACACATTATACTGCCATGCAATTGGGGAGAGACATAATAATAATAAATAAATAAACTTAAAGAGCTTTACAAAAAAAAAAAAATTGCTCGTGTTTTTCTTTAAATTTTTTTTTTCAGTATGCATGACAATATATATATATTTAACACCAGCCATAAAATAAAGTTAGAAATAGCAATTTACCTGCAATAAAGCCTTTTCTGCAATCATAAACAGCTTTGAACCTCAAACAAAAGATCGTAATCCTAATTAGTGCAATTACTCACCGTTCAAAGCTATATCGATTCGTAGTTAACTGGTGCTCAAAAGTTTTAAATTAAGTGTTATTGGAAAATTCTTTGGTGGGAAACGGAAAACTACAGACAGACCCTACCAAAATCGATAGACGGGACGCGTGAGGAAACAAAAAAAAAAACTGGGCGTTCGGGAAAACGGTCTTTCAATTCCTATTTGTTCCAGCCCTGTCGAATTACCTGGAGTTATAAACTTTGGGAGCTAATCTAAAATAAATCCCGTGTTCCGTTGGCCGAGCAGCTGAGAAATTCCCATTCATCTTCATTTTGCAGAGTGTTTTTCTTGCCAAGGGTCGAATGACTTTATTTTGCTTTTTCCCGTGAGGGATGTAATAGAGTTTACCTTACTGGTTTCCATCATATCGTCATAATGGGATTGCTGGGACTTGCCTCAAAACTTTCCAAAAACTTTCTTTTTTTTTTATTAGCGCTCTTTTTTATTTAACGAAATTGAAGAATCATGCAAAGATTTTTAAGGTTATTATACCTTTTTTTTTTTATACAAAAATTTAAGTCTATAAGATTGTGGATCTAAAACACATTTCAATGCAATTCAGTAGAAGGAGGATTTAAAATTTTTAACAATAATTAAAGAACATTAAATCTATAAGATTATGAATCTAATACGCATCAATATACAGTTAAATAAGTGAGAATTTTAAAAATATTAACAATAACAACAGGAACACAACTCTATAAGACAATGGATCTAATATACAGTTAAACAGAGGGAGAATTTAAAAATATTAACAATAAGACAAGTCTCACAATAAGACTTCTTACTAAATTAGTTTAAGTACAATCTGAGAAAGAAAAAACGGTAGCGAACATTGAAAAAAAAAAAGGTTGAGGAAATTTGATTAATTTATTTATATCTACTAATATTTCTACATATACATGATATTCTCAATTAACAACTTATTCATTAATATCCAATCAGGAAGTTCCATTTTTAAAGATAATGATTATCTTCTCTGGGTTACATGAACATTAAATGCCTGTTTAGATTTCAAGATTTGATAGATCACCACTGAATTACCATTTTTACAAGAGTCAAAACATTTTTTTAACAAAATACTGAGTCAAGCAACCAAATGGTCGAGTGAGTTAATGATGAATTATATGTCTATATTTCTCTCACTGTTTATTTTTAAAAATGTTAAAAATAAAAATATTTTTTAAATATTTAAAGTACGGATGAACTTTAATAAGTAAACAGTATTGTTATCATAAATCAAAATCATGCAAAGAAGCAAGAAACGGTTTTAGAAAATACAAATGAGGGGAAAAGTACAACTTCGCTACGCAAAACTAAAAGAGTACTATTAATAATGGCATTTTAATGTTAATAAAATTTGAAGTTTTGTCATCCTTCAAAAAACTGTTGGATCCTTAATAAACCGTATCCTAAAGATCCCTTAAAGAACACACATTTTTTAAAGATGGATCGATTAGTCGGAATTAGTTTAAATGCCATTTTTCTATTCAGCATTTATAATTTTTCTTCTTAAAACTCAAACTGAAGAGGAATTATATTACTTAAAACTTCATTTGCTTCAAAAATATTCAAATTGGAAATAACAGTCGACATGTTTCAAACGCTAAAACACGGGGGTCTATTTTCAAGACTTGCCAGAATGAGAAGAAACAAAAGTGATTTTGAACAATAAAATGCTAAGTTGCTAACGAAAAATGAAAAAATTAATGTCAGAAATAATAGAAAAACCACAGTACTCGCGAGGGAGAGAGAGAGAAAAAAGAACAAGAAAAACTACAGTGGCCGAGAGGTGCAAATCAGGGTAAAATGCATTTCCACGCACTATGGAGAGGTAGTTAGGAATTAATGCCGTTTATAAAGGATTCAGCTTTCATATGAATAAAACAAAATGCCAGGGCATCAAGATCATCATGCCCTCTCGGCCACTGTCATACCCTCCAACTGCTACGGAATTTCCGTAGTTTCAGAAATCTTCTTTTCAGACGGTAGCAAAATTAATGTCTTAATATTTAAAAAAAATTAATTTTAGCGTAACTTGTCCACTATTACTTATAAAAGTGCAGGCCATATGGCTAGATTCTTAAGTTCTGAAAAAAGTTTTATGAGAGATCCATTTGCTTTAAAAATTTCTACTTTGGTTCGCTACCACTAGAAAGAATTATTTTCAAAATCCTCATAAGTTGGAGGGTATGCACTGTCCTCCCCTGTTTTTCCTGTCTTTTTCGGTCACTGTGGTTTTTCTAGTTTTATTTTAAATTTTTCCATTTTTCACTGGCAATAGGCGCTTGGTTTCTAAAACTCAATTTGTATATTTACGAGTTTTTAATTGAGACATGTTTTGTTCTTTTTCACGTAACTCTCAAAATTAAAAGCATTGATTTTTTATTTAGACTAAAGAATAAGTGAGGGAGAAAACTGCTTCTGATTAATCTGAGCGGTGTCTCTTCGCTTCTTTAAATCATTCATCCATTCCATTTAACTCTTTAGTATTTGAGACACGTCCCGATTCGGTTTCGATCAACCGAGGCATTTTGTCTTTTCTTCGGTTGAGGTGTCTTAATAAAACGTCTTAGCTTTGATTACCCCCAGCCCTTTTATCCGGGTGAAATGGATTCCTACTTTTGTTTACTTCTTCCTGGGTTGATTGAATTCCATTCACTCTTGTCGAATAGCTCAGAGAAAAGGAGTTGAGAGGAGATAAAAAAATGAACTTTTTTCTATTACTAGACAGTGATTGCATAAAAAGTTAAGATTTCAAGACTGTCTTTCATACAAAGACATGACTAGGAATTTATTGCAGTCATTATACTTGCAATTCTTGATTAATTCATTAAAGCTTATTCTTTCAGGACGTCTCCTATTTTAAATCTCTTGTTCTCATTGTAACCATTGATATAACATATCAGTCATTTTATATCTGTTATGGTCAATATATAATTAATCGGTTCAATAATAATCACAGGCTGTTATTCTCCAAATAAGTCGGTTAAAGTGATTATTCTATTAGATTTGATTAGATTTATAATTACCAAAGATGTTTGGTCAATGTAATAATTCCCAACTTTTTTCCAACATAAGATTTCAAATACGCATGCATGATGGTAATTTCCAACTAACAGCTAGAAATTGTCACAGTTACTTGTTCATTTATTGAAAAATTACTTTGTGCTAGACGAGTTTTGATTATTTTTACGCATTTATCTTTTTATGGTACTTAACCAAAAAAAAAAAAAAAATCAGTGTAGGGTATACTGGGCAAATGTATACCGGGCAATTGTGAATGTGCATAATTTATCACATTTACAAAAGTTGCGGTTATTATTAAAAATCGTCATTATTAATAATAACTGTATTTATTATTTTAACCGTAACATATCGATTGCAAATAAACATTCGTATTTTGTAATATTATTTTGCTTATAGGAGAGATAACGATAGTCAGAGTAATTATATTAAGTGTTCCTGAAATATGGCGCCTTGAGAAAAGGCAAGACATCCAAAATCTTGAGGTTTTTCAAAATAACTATCGCAGAAAAATGTTCAAAATCCTGTCAAAATATGAAACAAATCAATAATGGAAAAAGAAAGCCTCACTAAAAGAAATCAACAAGAGAAGGTGGAAATAAACGGAACATGTGCTAAGAATACAAAAACTAAAACATGTCTCTTGCTCTCCGGGGCCTCTGATGGCAGAAGAAAAAGAGGAAGAAAAAGAATGACTTGGTACTGAAAATTCGAAAATTTCTTAAAAGGAAAAATAAAATAAAATAAAATAAAGGAAGAAATCTTTTAAACAAGATCCAACAACAGATTTAACAGAAAGTATTATTAATAAATTATTAGTTAAAAAATAATTTTAGGTTGAAAAAACACATTTCTATACATAAAATCTATATTAAATTATATTTTAATATGCAAAAACTATATAAAAGCATCTTTCAACACAAAACAACTCATTGAAACCTATAATAATACATAAAACCCACAATAAAATGTAATGCAATAAATAAAAATTACATTAAAATGCATTAAAACTATGTTTAAAGAAATATTTGCAGTTGATTTTCGAATTTTCCATCCTTGGCGGAATCAGTAAAAAAACAAAGTGGTTTTTAATAACTAACAGAAGCATTGAAGAAACATTTGCTTTTCATAAATAGAACTGGGTCATGAGGATAACAATTATTTACAAATTCGAAATTTAATTAAATTTTCATTCCTTACCAACTAAAAAGAAATTCGCAACTTTTAATTTTAAAGTTTAGAACCTAAAAAATTAAAATTTTTGTTCGTATTTTATTGGCGTTTTCGTTACATATACTATAGAATAAAATAAAATTAACAGTAACATTGCAGTAAATGAAAACAACTAAAAAAAATTATTGTTCTCTTTATGAATTATTTTTAAGAAATAAACAGTATATTATGCAAACGTGTATCGTGAAAAATATTATGGAACCTTTCTCAAACGTTGGGTTCTTTAGTTGGAACTAAACCTACATTAAAATAGTTGAGGGTCACACATTGTATTAATTGCCCTTGAAAACCTTAAACTAATAATACGGTTTAGAGTGGGCATTTGAATTTCTATAGACAAAGAGAAAGATAAAACGCACTAAACCTACGTAACAGGAAAACTCCTCCTTCAACTTTTAACAATTAGTTACAGTTCTAATTTATGCGATATCTATGAGAAAATCGGTACGATTCACAAGAAAAGCTTTATTATTATGAAAATGTTTCAATTTTTATCATTTACCCCTTTCGTTTGGTAAGTAAATTGGGGAATTTTCTGAGTTATTTTTTACCTCCTGCTTTTCCACAGTTCAATAAATTGCTGAATAATGTTTTCTAACCTTATCACAAAACACGCGTGCATTCGTCTCTTAGTGATTGACGTATCGCTCATTTGGTGAAACAATGACGTAACTGCAAAATCAAGTTACGTCATTGTTCACCAAATGAGCGATATATAGAACACTATTCCAGCTAAAATATCGAAAGAGATGTTATAAAAAATGATAAGAAATAAAATAAATAAATAAAAAATTAATCCGAATTCATCCTTTTTTTTTTGCCATTGGTTGCTGTTTTTCAAAGGAAAAATAATATTTTTTATATCACTCATTTGGTGAAACAATGACGTAACTCAATTTTGCGGTTACGTCATTGTTTCACCAAATGAGCGATATGTTCTTCAATTCTTTCAGAATTATACATTAGCTCTGTCGAATACTATCACTGCTTAAACGTAAGCAAAAAAAACTTTCAAATGCTATGTATGACTAAAAATTCATATTTTATATCATTATTATAATTTTCATTTAAACATTCTGCTGAACTGAACTTCCTTATCTAAAACAGGGTTTCTTGAACTGTGGGGTTCATACTCCAATTGGAGTCGTGGAACCTGCAGTAGGAGTCACTAAAAATTTTAGCAATTTTGATATTTCTTTAACATATAATAATAATTTTATAGTTGATAAATATCTTGGAACAATGTGTCTGAAAATAGTTAAATATAAAACAACACAGACAAAGAAAAAACGAAAACGTTTTGTCGCATTTTTATCATTGTATTATATTTCTAAGTTTGTTATTTCATTAAAAGTTTCCCATTAATATATGTTTTGAAATTAAAGACCTAAAACTGCAATAGTATACTACAGTACCAGGGGTCTGTTTAGAAGAAATTTGGGTCCGTTAACGGACCCTTCACAAAATATCTTTTCATGAAAATGGACCCTTCACAAAATATTTAAACTTAAAAACGGACCCTTCACAAAACGATTTTTCTTTTAATCGGACCTTTCACAAATTTGTTTACCTTCATTATTGTTTTGTTAATCAAATAAACCCTTCCCAGGACAGAAAACAAGAAAGATGGATGTAAACGAATTAAGTTTTGTCTTCGGCAGACGATTCTTCCATTATTCGTCCGAAATGAATATTCTGCGTTCAGCAGTATAGGCTAAATAGCAAATATTTGTATGTTGCATCTCTAATTTAGAATCAGCAATTGCTGTTTATTTTTGAAAATTTAATTTTTTTAATACAATTTTACAGTGCCGAGCATAATCTTGTATCTATTTAAAATTTAAAAACTCCTTGAAGTTTTTTGTAATAACCGGACCCTATTTGCACAAATTCATAACAGTGGACCCTGGTTGAAAGAATGTGAGAAATTTTTTCACAATTTCTCGAAAACCGGACCTTTCCACAAAATGTCTGGACAGACCCCTGAGTACAAGTGAAGAAACTGATGCAAAACTAGTGGGGTCCCCAAAAATTTTTTAGCAAATATTATGGGATCCCGAAACCAAAACGTTTAAGAGAGACCCTGATCTGAATTAAAGAAACAATTAAATCTTCCTTGTAAAAAGCATCTAAGACAAAAAATGAAAACCCATTGCACATAAAGTATGCTCAAATAACAAACCAAAAAACAATAATTAATAAATAAGATAAAAAACTCAAAAAGTTGCTTAAGTATACTTTAGTTCGCGGTATAAATTACAAAACAAAGAAGTCCAAATTAAAAAAAAAGATCAGAAGCATAAAAAAGTAACAGCAGACATTAAGAAAAATCAATCGCTTAAACATTTAACTATGTGGTGAATTTCTCCCCACCCCTTTCTACCCAAGAAATAAAATCCTTCGAACGATTCGACAGAATTTCAAGTTACATTCTTTTTTCCATCCACCCTTTTGGAACAATTATCAGAGCAAAGATTACTTTGCATTCTCATTCCATTTTCTCTTTTACAAGAAATAAAAACCCAGGATAAAAACCTGGTGAAAGTAATAAAACAAATTTTAAAACATTTTGGACGGTGGAAGTGGGTGGAGGGGAGGGAGGAAAAATCCATCTATTTAAAAAGGAAAAAAAAAAAGTTTATAAAATGACAACAAATCCATTCCCAGACACTGAATGCTTTTTCAATTTATTCTCCAATTCTTTACATGTTTCTAGCGTGTTCAAAGAACATTTTTAAACTTTTTTTTTCCCCTTCATATATATGATGTTCGAATTTTTCTTGCTACACGTAAAAGGAAGAATGGACCGTTCTGGGGATGTTCTGAATATACCTGCCCTTTACTTTGAAGATGTAATCGAAAACACGCATCGTAAAAATTTGAAATTTTGAAGCATTTTTTATGCAACTTGAGGTATGTTTTTATCTACATCTAGATCAAAGCATCGGAGTATCTTAAGTTGAAAATAGCAGTTTTTCATACGGCTGAAAAAAATATTTACAATCTATGTATATCAAATCGTGAACAAAGTTAAAAAGTAAATAAATAAATAAAACCGTACAGGAAACTGAAAACTAAATAGACAAAGTTAACAACACCAAAAGAATCTAGTAGAGGAAAGTCAGGTATACTTGTCAAGCGCTCTTTTTCTTTCTTTTTTTTATTATGTATTTATTACTGACAATGTGGGTAAAGTTAGTTGAATATGTCCTTATAAACATTTATTTTCTTCCATTTCTAACCACTCTAAGTTCCATACTATTTATCTAATTGTAATTCATTTATGTCATTTTTAAAAAAAAAACTTTTCTCGGTGAACCGAGAATCATAAATAAATATTGGGTGTCCTATTTTTTGTCTTTCTCATCATAACTTCTTCACAGTGGAACCGCGAAGCGATGAGTTCGTAAACGCTTAAGTCAAAAAGGAGAAATAAAGCGGCGAAATTAGTATTTCACAATAAGCCTTCGCGTTTGAATCATTACCTCATTCATATGCATTTCCCTAAAGTCCCATGAGGATAATTACCAATCTTGAGGTTTGCCCTCTGTATGCAAATAGAAAGAAGTATCAAAGGTCATAAACGACAGTTAAACGCAATTATAGTATATTCTTAGAAAAGTAGCAAAAAACTATTAAGATTGATCAAGAAAATACAAAATTATTACTTTATAAACAACCAAGAGAATAAGGTTTTAAGGCAGATATGTCAAAATTATACAGGGGAAACTGGTAGCTTGTAGCGTAGTTACCACTACAACTGGTCCCACAAGCTCAAGCCTAGACAGAATTAATCCCTTTACTTATACTTGCTGCTTATTTGTTCCACTATGTCAAAAAGTTATAAACACATAAAACGGCAATGGTTTAATTACTCACCTAATTCCTCCAAATCAATTTTATAATAAAACAAATTCAGAAGTGATTCAAATTCAGAAATCGTAAAAATATCCTGACGTGAAACTGTGGGACCAAAGCGATATCGAATAATTTAATAATTATCCAATTTATTATTCAGGACAGCTTCCCTTCAATTTAAGAAGGGCTATTAAGCAAGAATAAATTATGCCTCATTTGAGATCCATTAAACCAATCATCGGGTTAGGGAAAAGGCTTAATTACCCCCATCACTAAAATTGATCCATCTTTAAACACTCCGCTGAGTTTCCTAGAGGTTGTGGTGTGATATCCTGGATCATCGTTTCAATTTACGCTTCACTCCTTTAGCACACACATTGACATTTTATTTGTCAGTGACATTTTGTGGGAACTTGGAAATATGGTCATGCATCTATACATTATGAAAGCGCCGTCGATTTTATGTTTCATTTGTAACTTTAGCCTTTATAATTGTCCCCTATTTGTCAGATTCCAAAAAATTTATGTAATATAATACAAAGGAAGATATCTTTAGGTATGCAATTTGATGAGTTAATGAAGTTAATTTATTAACTCATCAAATAATGAATTAATTCTTAATCTATAATGAGTAAATTCCTTATGTATAATTTTAAGTTTAATCTCTAGTTACTTTTTATGAACAATTTAACCGAAAAGTTTTAAACGTACAACAACAAAACCGATTTTTTAAAAAAGGTGACTATCTACATCTATACTAGAATCAAAATTAAAAGAATTTAATTAAAACCAGTTTTTTTTAAAAAAAAATATCAAAACGACTTTTTCTAGATAAATTGTTGTTGCCCTAAGCCAGTGTTTCCCAAAGTGTGGTACGCGTACCCCCAGGGGTACGGGAACAGTTCTGCTGGGGTACGCGTTCTTCTGCGAAATATTTTGCAACAAACGAAAATTTCAAAAACTTTTATTTAAAAACTAATCTAGCCATGAAAATTTACGATTACGTATTTTTCTATTGGCTATTTTTTGCAGAGTCAACAGTTAATAATTATAATAATTAATAGTGTCAACAGCCAGTTGTGATTTTTAACCTTTGTGTAATTTTTTTTATAGTAAAGAAATGCATTCTTTTTTTTATTAGTGGTACACAGAGTTACGAAAAATTAAGAAAGGGTACGCAACAGTCATAAGTTTGGGAAACACTGCCTAAGCCATAAGAGCACTGAGGGTGCGATCTTCAATTTAGAACCCCCATAGGTAAAATTTGGTAAGGGAACATGGAGGACTTTATGACCCGGAATATTTAACGTGCACCTGTCACCATTAACTACGTGGGGAGTCTACGGCCGGCTGGATTCGAACTCCAGGCTATACCACCCCCTAGTTTAATTATTGAACGGATATAAAGTACAAATGGTCAAAATCATTCTATATAGACTGATTTTTACAATTCGTATATTTTTGCAGCGAATGAAATTTTTAATGAATAGTGGCAAAAGCTCATTAGTATTGTTAATTAATGGCATAAGTGTATAATTCAAAATTTAAAAACATGACAAATTATCTAAATCACTAATTTTTAATTTTAATAAGTTAAATCGAAGATTGTTTAGCAAAAAAAAATCAAGCTGATAAAATTGTGACTTAAATCATTAACAAACAGGCTAAAATCGAAGATAATTTAATTATAATTCTTAAGAAAAATTAGAAGCTAAGTTTTCCAATGCATGGAGACTTATCTACATATATCTTCTTTATTCAACAACAAAAGTTAAAGATTAAAAATTTGTAAACGATTTTGAAAAGCCACCATTTATAGCATTGTTTTCCTTTTTGAGATATTGTACAACAATCGATTGTAAGTCAAACAAAATTTTAAAGCTTAATTTTAACACAATTCTTGTAGAAAACATGAAAGAAAAGTTTGTTTTCCTAGAACTTAAAACAATAAAATTCGAAAAGGAATTGTCACAATCATACAATCACCACTCGCCGTAAAGTAAGACATGCTCAGCTTCGAATACGTATGATAAATATTTATCTTACATGCTACGCAGAGCTTGTCGAAATACATCATTCTTAAAATAAGAGAAGAGAAGGAAGTGGCTTACTGGATTTAAATGTAAATATTATTGCGGGTTTGGTGTTGTTTTTCATTATTGAAATGCCGTCTAGACACATAACAAGGAAAATACCGCATTTCTGAATAAATTTAAATGAAAGTATTTAAGCTTCCTCTTGTTTATTTTTCATTTTATTCTAAGAACACGAAATGACAAAAGTGAAACTTACGACAGTATTGATTTCCATTTTGCAATTTTAAAATATCGAAAGAAAAACAACTGAAAGCAAGCATCCATATTGAATTGCAATTGTGGCCCTAGTTTAAAAATTGTAAACACGATTTCACTACATTAAAGGAATAAAACATACAATTTCAAATACAAACAAGAGCAGAAAGCATTTTGCAATTTATCTAACATAAAACCACTATGCAATTAATGAAGTAATTAAAAAAATACGTTTACCCTTTAATTAGAACAGATGAAATTGGATTAAAAAAAGGAGCTGATAACAAATGTGTTTAAAAAGATTAGTTGGTATGGAGTTGATAAAACGTCGACAGTACATTATCTTCAGAGTTAATTGCATTTGCAAACGTCTTTTTTATTAATTAATCAATTAATTTTTTATTTTTATGTATACACTAATCGTAACACACACTTGAATACTGAACATTATTCGGTCATTTAATATAACTTGGCGAAGTGGAAACTAAATAAATTCAAGCTTTGATTCGACTTGATTTTCTGATTCAATCGTTTGCACGACACATTCCCGGACTTGAATGTTAACAAATCTGAGAAAGGTGCTCATGATTTTATGCAGGGGTGTCGGGATCTCCACGATTTTCACTATTCAGTAAATTTCGCTTGGCCATTCGGCATCTACACGAAATTTCTTTTTTTCTCTTTTTATTTAGAAAGCACAATTAAATGAGTCGATATTACACCTTTATTTTAACTTTTTACACAGCGATGATAAAAAATATTCAAAAGTGTTATTTCAGGTATTATACACTTATGTCACACACCCATCTCATCAGTCACTGAAAAAAAAAATTTTTTTTTTTCAATCGTTTGTCACGGAGCTTCTATTTCCGAATACAAACGAGCCAGTTTAATCAGAAATTGAGACACAAGACATCCATTAGAAAACCCTTCGCACATTTCTTTTATGAAAAAGAAAAATTCGAAGAGTGTAACAGTAAATAGGTAATTACGTTTAGTTAGTAAAAAAGGTGAATGTTGCAAAAAAGAAAAAAAAAAATGATTGTGTTTACATATAAGTTTATGTTTAAATTAATTAAGCTGTTAGTGATAAACATTTTAAATCAACTTTATTAAGTATCAAAGAATAAGAATGATTGCTTTTATATAATTCGGCCAAATTTCATTCGCTAAAATGGGAATTCCCCCTCCCAAAAATATAAATTCAAGAGCTCCTGACTTTATGCTAAAATACACGTTTATATATATTATATTTTCATTATAATCAAATATGCAAGCATTTTTATCACTAATTCATCATTTACACTGTCCATCGTTCAGCAATGCATCCTAGCTTGACCTTAATCGACAAAACTAATTACGTGTGATTCATGTACAAAGATGTGTGGTGTGATATGTAAATTACGTAAATAGGAATAACAATATGTGATTGATTCGTAAATAGGGATGGATTAATGACTACCGACGCTTTATAAATAGCTCGTATACGAATAGCGATGAATAATCCATAAACCGAGTGACTATGAATTGTATAACAGAGTTGGAAGGAGACTGTTTCATCAGACAATCGGTGAAAATCCAATTCACATTCTAACATCAAATAAGGAATAAATAAATAAACGTTGCTAATAATAACGGTCTATTTTTTATGTTTTGTTTCTCATAAATATGAAAAGGAGAAGTAACTGCAGCGAAATAATAAGAATTATTCGACACAAAAATTTTGTATTTCTTCACTTAAAATTCCTTAAGTCTCTCTTAAACTTCACTTTAAAATTCCTGCGATCATCATTAAATTACTAGGGGACTAAGTATCCTGCTCGCTGCCGTTCGCCAATCCCGGCGATTGCTTTGCAATAATTGTTGTTTCTTGCCATGAAACAGTTTTTTCTACGATAGTTGAAATTATTTATTTATATATGCAATAAAAAGAGTTCTGTTTGCTTACGCTTGTGCTCCCACTTTACACGTCCAAATATTTCCATTACGATTTCTACTAAGATCTATTATTAGTGAACAATAAATAATTTTTCTAAGTATTCCTTTTTTAAACTAACATTTAAAATTAATAGTATATTGTTATAACAAATTTGGTGAGTTCAGAACCATACATTTTTTTATTAAAAATATTTTACAATATTTTTGCTTACCAAACGGGCAGATATATTAAATTCAAATTTTGCAGGCATCACATTGTGCATGAAGCTGATCATTAAGTTCTAAATCATTTAACAAATCTCTTTAATGGGAATTTATAATAGTATAATTAGAGTAATTTGCACAAAAATAACAATTGTACACCGGTTAATAAGATTAAACGCCGATTTAAATAACTTTATCCTAAAATGTAGCGTAAATTTACGTTATAAAAAACAACAATTATCTTAGTTTAATACACTTAAGAAATCGTTCAAAATAAAAAAAGTAATAATAGCAGTACAGGTAAATTATTTTTTAAATAGGTAGGGGAGAGTGGGGTCAATTGTAGCAGGGTACGATTGTAACAGAGCAAAAATTTCGAGTGTCGGGTTCTAGATTTGGTTCCTAGGTGGCGCACTAGGTGTATTTAATAAATCTACATGTACACCCCTGATGGCAACCATTTTTATGTACTTTTGAAAGAGTTACATCACAAAAGATATTTTCACGCCACGCAAGTACTTTTTTTGGTATTAGAATATTGTATTGTAACAAAGTAATTTTGTTTAAACAAATAAAAATTAGTAAACGAATATGTAAGTGGACACTTTAATTAACATTTCAATAAAAAAAAGACTAGGTTTGCTAATTAACTAGCATTGTTTTTAACAAATGAAGCTGAAATTGCGTCTTGGGGACAATTGTAACAATAAGTAAAGGGACGATTGTAACAGCTGAAAATAAATAATCTTATGTTTACAAACCATTACTTAACTCTTTAAGAACCACCAATGGTTTCCTATATCATTTATATTATGTTGCATGTGCATTATTTTATTTGTCACCTTTCACAGCATAAATTAAAATTTTTAACCCCTTAAAGTTAAAAGTTTAACCCTTTAGGTTTCTGCTCATTATTATTTTTACTCCTAAAATATCACTACTATTTTGATCAATAAAAAAATATATCACAACTATGATAATATGTATAATTAACTATGTTTTAGTTGAATTTATGAACTGTTACAATTGACCCCGTAAGTGGGGACAATTGTAACAACTGCACGACTGTCAAAAATTGTTAATAACTAATATAATAATATTTAAAATCAGGTATTTATTTTTTTTCTCTAGTAGAGGATAGTCTACTTTACTCGTCTGTCAATTAATACTAATAATATATTGGATTTTTTGTTAGTTAAAAATAGTTAAGTAAAAAATGTTACAATTGACCCCACTCTCCCCTATATATATCATATATTAATTTTATGCTGATAATAATTAAATAATATAGAAATCAATTTGGGAAAACTGGATCCTAACACGTGATTTTCCAGCCAATAGAATGGCACCGACAACAATTGAAAACTGTGATAGACCATTATATTTTTATGTCATTGAATAAATTATTGAATAAATATTTTTATATCATCCTTTAATAAACGAATTTAATAATTGTGAGCAAAAGGCTTTAAATTCATTGAACTTTAGTTTCTGTATGTTGAGGGTTGAAAAAAAATGTTTAATCAGAAAAAGTAGGTCTTGTTTCTAACTTCATATCTTGAACTAGGGTATACGCAAATGAATTAGTATTATGTAGCATATTTAAAATTAGATTCATGAACCATTAAGATCGCATTTTTATAAGCAAAAAATCCGTTCATCTCATCAAAAATTGCGTTTTTTAAAAAATAATTTTTTTTATTTCTTTGCTTATTTTGCGCACTGCAGACACATTGTGCTTGAACAAAAATCCAGAAATAAAATTTTAAAATAATTGGTGCATCAAGTAAATAGAAAAATTCTATTCTCAATTAAGTATGTGTTTTAAAATTATAAAAGAAGATTGTATCAGTTTGACAGTCTATGCTATCCTTGAAGAAAATCCTGAATTAAAAAATAAAAATGACGAAACTAATCAATAACCGAACTAATTAAAACATCCTAGGATTCTTGAGCCATGAAGATTGTAATACAATACTTGAAAATCTAATTAGTAAACTTAGGTCATGTGAAAAAAAAATCCCTTTAATTATCTTTTTTTTTAAAAAACCACTCAGTAAAACTAAATAAAAACAAAATTAATGAATCCCAAAATAACTGACATTTTCTACAATTCAACTGTTAGTGAAATTTAATTGTTTAACGAAAGTTAGAGAATAGTAATACACATAGTATAAACCCATTTAACAAATGCATAAATGTATTAAAAAGATATAACGGGCGCAACTTCAACAGCAAATTATATCGACCACAAATATAGATAGAAAGCGTTTCAATAAGTATGGGTTGCTAAGAGCAACGTTTGTAGCAGTTTGACGCCTATATTGCAATACAATCTATTTGCAAACAATATTTAGACAATGTTAGTATACTTAAAAACTGATTACTCTTTCAAAAAACAGGTGACGTGTGTAAACAAAGGAACATAATTTAATGTGCTACAAAACAAATGTTTCAAATTTATCATTTGATTATGCTTCACACTTAAAATATCATGCGAAACAAAAAATTTTAATAAAAAAAATAAATAAATAAAAAATTTGGTTGCATTTAAATACAGGGAAAATCTTCAAAAGTTGAAGGGAAATTGTTTAAAGAGGATTTAAGATTTTACTTGCATTTGTCGGTCCTTTTTTAAAACATTAACTCATTTTTCAGATGTAAACAGATTTTATTTATATACATTCTAAAAGGTGGTTTTCTAAACTTTCTTTTATATATTTATATCCTCTCCAAATATAAAAACTTGGAAGACGTTTGTAAAAAAAAGAATTGAAAATCTTAGTGGAAGAACATGTTAAGTGAGATTTTGAATACGCTTATACATCCGAGTTTAAAAACGTGCATTTGTCGGTCTTTCATAGAACAATAACTTAATTTTTGGATGCAAACATATTTTATTTCTATACATTCAAAAAGATCGTTTTCTCAATGTTCCTATCCTAATATAAGGGCAGGGATAGCCTGGTTGGTGGTTGGTAAGGCACTAGGTCCATATCAAAGAGATCGTGGGTCTGATCCCCGTGTAGTAAATGGTGACTGGTGCACGTTTAATCTGTCGGGTCACAAAGTCTCCACGTTTCCATAACAAATCATACCTCAGGGGTACTGATCCAGGAGTTTCCTTGTCTTCTGGATTGGTTCAAAATTACAAGGCTGCGGAGTTGTCGTAAACCCAAAACGTTAGTAGTCGTAAACCCAAAATTAGGTCGGCTGTTCAACGACGGTTATAAAATAAATAAAATGTTTTTAATAAACTGTATCCTCTTCAAAAATGAACTTATGAAAATTCATAATTTAAGAGGCATGTAGGAACACGTTCGAAAAACAAAAAGAGTTGAAAATCTTAGTGGAAGAACATGTTAAGTGATGTTTTGGAAATGCTCAAACAGCCGTGCATAAGAACATGTCAACAAATCATGAATCTTCTACACATAAATACAAAAAGTAATTTTCTCAGTGTCATTTAAAAGGACGCTATACTACGGGAGAAACGTTTCATCGCGAATTCTTTTTCACCTCCGTAAGTAATTTCAAATTTAAATTATAGAAAAGGTGAGTTCAGGTAAAACTACAGTAAACCATGAAATTTCAAATACCGCGACGAAATTTTTAAAATATCAAATAAATTCTGAGAGAAAAACTTTTTATTTTATGTTTTATAACCGTCGTTGAACAGCCGACCCAATTTTATGGGTTTACGACTACTAATGTTCAACTCCGCAGCCTTGTAATTTTGATCCCAATCCAGAACTACGGGATCGAGTATTGGGAGAAATTTTGCCTTCGTGGAGGACTTTTTGATGGAGCTAACACGTATTTGTGTTACATGGAGAGGAAGACCACGAGAACCTCCCACGGTTAGTCTGACGGCAAGAGGACTCTAACCCATGTTTCGTCTACCACTGAGGATATTTCACGTCAGCACTGTAGTCGGTGCAAGCCGTATTCGAATTCGTATCGACTGGGATTCGAGCCCGGTTCTCCTCTTCCAATAATTTGCTTTCATTTTGATATTTTGAATTTATTTTTTTTAGAATTCAAAGCTTCAGCGCCTATTTTAGGCTAGCCTGAACTCATTTTTCTCCACTTTAAATTAGTTATGGCAGTGAAACAGAATTCGCAATGAAAAGTTTCTCTCGCCTTTAGCAGCCTTTTAAGACGTTTTATTCTCTTCAACGATAAAAACAAGAACATAAGAAATGAATATTTGCTGTTTCTGCAAACTAAGTTACGTTGCAAGGTGGCAAGCAACGAAGCTTCATCTTGAATTTGACAATAACCCGTTTTAATTTTGTTTAAAGATACCTGAATTACGTCTTAGTAAAACTACCAATATTGTTAAATCGTATCACCAATATTAATATTGCAGGCAATTCTAACTTTGAAAAGTATTTTAAAAAAATTATTTTTCTAGAATTAATTTTTAAAATATTATTACTTACTTGTAAGCCAAAAAATTAAATAAATAAAACAGATGTAATAAGAAATTTTTTAGTTTTAAAATTATTGTTATTTTGTAGGTTGCTTTTCAATTAATTTGCATACCTTAATAATCGCAACCAAATTTTTACACCGTCTGTTTCAGGCATTGACTAATTCGCTACCAGGCATTCTTTTTTTTCCAATCAATCTTTTGTTTTAATAATAATAAAACAGAAATTCAGTAATAATAAAAGTTGTAAAAACCTCATGTTATCAGAAATTATAAATTTTTATTTAAGCAATAATATAGTAAATTTTATAACGGAAAAAAATTGAGTTATTGGGCAATACTGATACAATTCTGATATTATAGCTATTTTAAGATAGCGTGTTTAAAGATAATGTATTTAATCATACTTAATGCAAAAATTTATGCCGAATTTTTACAACTACAACCGAACTCCAAGAGCATGAATAAAACATAAACTTCACTAAAAAAAAAAATTGAAATTTCAACTCAAGTCGAACTTTTATGCACGTCATTAAACCAGAAACATAAAAATGAAATACTTTCTTCCATGCAGAAATTAAAGAAAAAAATACCAATAAAATAAAATCGATTTCTAACCCAGACGCGGTTGGCTTAATACTCTAAAACATAAACATTAGAACAGAAATAGGGAGAGGTAGCATAAGAAACGAAAGGGGGATTTCTTAGGACTACGAAAAAATGGGGTATGGGGGAAAAGTAATAAAATAATAATTCGAAAGGCACAAACGGGCACGAAGCCAAACGATATTTTTATTGATTCCGAAAATGTGGCACAAAAAGTACCTTACTTTGTAAAAAGAAAATCTTAACCGAAATTAACTTTTTGAACCATACAGTGTCTTTAAAAGTGTCAGTTGGAAGCGAATTAATTCTAAATAAATTCGAAAAATTTAAATTTTATAAGATCTTCGAGAGAAGGTTTATTTTTAGAAATTGAAAGAATATTCAAGCCGGGATAACATGAGGAAGTAGAACGGATGGGTGAAAAGGCAGAGAAAATCTGCAAGTCGCTAGCTGTGGCGTTTACGCAGACGAACATTTACTGCACTATAAATCACCTATAGTAACAAAAAACAAAATGGCATTTTTATAAGAGGGAGAAAGAAAAAGAAAAAGAAAGAACGAAAACAGAATGAGAAGAAAGCACTTCTGGCAAGGTAACCGAAGATAAAAATAAAGAATCTCATAGCGATTATTATACAATACGTTTACTAAAACTTTCACATCCTTCAGACTTCCAAGGAATGTTCGATTACTAATTATCAATCATTATAAGGAGTATCAGAAATATTATTATACAACTATCTTGGTTTCTATCAGGGTTGGAAAGGTTTAAGACAGAATGGATTAATCCACGGTTTAAACCGTCCTGTCCAAAACCCCTTTGTCCAAAACTGTCCAAAACCCTTTTACTCAAATTATGTTACAATTTTATCTGAACAATAAATAAAAGGTAAAATAAACATAGAACTAATAACATATTGATAATTAAATCTACTAGAGAATATTTGTTTTCAAAAGTATAATGTTTTATTAATATTGTTTAACTCTTCAACTTAAACATTAAACAAAGGATTATTAATCAGTAATCAAGTTCAATTGGTCCTCTCATTCTAGTACACAACTGAAGTTTGACCTTGCCATGCAGGTTAAGCTATTAGGGACTAAGTGTTTGGTTAGTCATAAACAGGTTTATTTATCTATAGTTCTATTCAAGATTCTTTTATTTCATTCATGTTTGATTCTTTTAGCATAGTGGTGATACATCATCAGTGTCAGTAACTGAAACTGATGTTATGCCCTTCAAAAATTTTAATACATTTTTCAGTTATTTTGTATTTCCAATTTAAACTAATATATTTATATTCAAAAACAATTTTTTTTAAAAATAGATGTCTTTTTTATCATCCTGTGATGCAGAAATTATAACATTTTTTTAAAAAAATATTGAGAAAAATAAAAGGTTAATTTTTAAACAAATTTAGTATTTTTTTAAAAAAATTATTATTTTTTAATATTGCATTATTTATCCTTATGCAAAAACATTATTTATCAGTATTAAAAGCATATTTATATTTAAAGGATTAGGTATTCACTTTTGTTGTTCAATGAATTGTGGAGCTTCAAAAATTATAAACCTTTTCCTATTATATCGTATTATTTTCCTTTAATAAGTTAAAGTAAATTGTATAAAAATATCAAATATTTATTGATACATGTAATTATTGTGTGCACAATGGTTACACCTATAGAATTTTTACCTTTTGCCAAAGTTTAAGGTTTTGGACACTTTAAGACAGTTTTATCCAGTTTAAGACAGTTTTATGCAGTTAAGGACAGTTTAAGACAGTAAAACCCACATGTCCTGTCCAAAACCAGTTTAGGACGTCTAAAACCCCAACCCTGGTTTCTATTAATCACGTCTATTAGTTAAATTTTTTTATTCTCCAAAACCTATACTAATTGTTTAGCCTCTATAAGGAAGTTCATCGTCTTCGTATTAACTAATCAGAGAAATTCTAGCAACATTTCCTTCGCATTATCTTTTATTAAGAGTTCATCTTTTATTTTTGCGCCAGACAGTTTAATTCTGCACCTTTAGTAGCATTATCAAAGTTATTATACCTAATCAGCACAGCCTATCGGTCAACCAATTACACGGTTTTGAGCACCAAATTAAATCACTAAAGTTGTTGAAAATTTTGTGGGTTTTACCATCTACCAATTTTTACCGCGTTAGTTTACACCGGTGCTAATTCCGCTTTTCTCAGTAAAAGGAAATATGTTTTCCGAGAATGCTTAGCTTTAATATGTTGCGAGAGCTTTATATTCCTACTAATTTACCACGTAAACAGCATATATATATATTGAATGTACAGGAATTAACTCCTACAGTGATGCAAGAAAACGTCAAACGAATTTCATGGGAAACGGGTTTTAGTGGATTTTGCGGGAAGCGTGCTATGATAGAATTTGAGAATAATTTGAAGATGTTAGAGGAAAGCAGAATATTTATTCTGAAGATGATGATTAAGACCAGTTGAAGAATCAAATTATGATAAATAATAAACATGTTTTATTTTTGAAAATATGGAACTTCAAAACAAAAAGAATTCTTCTTTTATTTTAATGAACAGTGAGCAAAATAAAAAACGGAGCACCTTGAATAACCTTTAATCTAATGATCGTATCTTCACGTTCTAGGAGTCAGCCTTAATGGTACGAGGGGGTGACCTCAAATATGATCATTAGTGCAGACGATATTTTAAATTTCAAAATTCGACACAAAAATTTACTTTCTCCGAATAAACATGCCTTTTTTTTAAAAAAAATAAACATTCCCAAACTTGAATAAACATGCCAAAATTCTGGACCGCTCTACTATAGAAACTATTGAGATCATATTTTGGGGGACAGACAGCCGAACCCATCGGGGCTCTATCAAGAACACAAAAATTCAAGTGTCATAATAGTTTTCGCCAAGGAAAGTTAAGGACCGTGTGTTGGCTATTAATTGCGTTAAGTTACTGCCATGCCACTTTTTCTTTCGCATTCAAATGGGTTGGTGGAAAAGGAAATGTGAGAAAAAATAACTAATTTTATTAAAATTTAAAACGTTAAGCAACCATATAACGGTTTTCAAATTCTATGCAAGTGTGTTACGCAGATGTAAAGGGAATCTAAAAATAGATTCTTATTCTGCTCTCAAATGAAGGTTGTGGTATAAAAAGATTACCGATCATATTAATGATTTTTATTTACTGAAAAAAAGGTTTAAATAAGATAATAAAATAATTTAGAATTTAAATGTCAGAAAATATGCTATGGTATATTTTTGCAATACAGTGCACATTTTTTTTATTATAATATTCAACGCAAACGAAACAATGAGCAAGAATATTAAGAACTTATCAAGCGAGTATAAGAAAACGATAAGTTCTTTAGAAAAAAAGTGCGCAATACCTAAAATTAAATTTTGTTATAATTATCATTATATAAATTATATACATTATACATAGAATTTGTAAAAATCTAAATAAAAGCCACGCAAATATCAAAATTCACAAGCACCCAATCTCGGAGGCATTTGTGAGGAATCCTGAATATCAAAACAGTACTGATTACCAAGATACAAGAAGCAGAGTTATGCAAGGATTTTGATGATAATCACGCCTTGGAGTAACACTTCAAATCTACATTGTTAGATTTGAATAATGAAAATGATCTACAAGGAATAGTATGGATCTCCCTCGCGAATAATTTACTATTGTAATTATTGTTATGTTAGCGTAAATCCCCAAAGCAGGATAAACTAAAATCGATCTTGGAGGGCGTTTAGTGTCCTTCAAGCATGATCAGCAAAACATGATGGAATGTCGGACATTTTATTCTTTTTTCTTAATGAAGAAAATCGTATCACTGTTTTAAACATTAAGCGATGGAATAAAATTATATGGTCCTCCTACTCTTGTAAAACTTAAATAATAATAATAAAAAAATTTTAAAAAAAGACACTCTTCAGCAATAACAAAGTGCAGTAAAATGAGAGAGATCTAAAGAAAAGAAAAAAAGCAGACGACATTTTTAGAATTGTTTTTGTGAAAAAGTGAAGTAAATTCGTTACGGGGAAAGGATAAGATAGCTTTTGTTGAGAAATGTGGATTTCTCATTACGGCATAAAAGAAGAAACAGATATGCCAGATAAAAACATAAAAGGAAAGCTTAATAAAAACAGAAAAAGAGATGGGTCAAAACTTAAAATGGCTGAATCAGGTTTATGAAGAACTTACACATTCGTCCATATGACGAAGATTCGTTATGTGTTCTGGAGAAGTGGAGTAAGAGGCGGTAGGGATGTGCATTGGAACTCTGTGATAGAGAAAACCAAGGCCCACCAAGGACCGTAGAGAAAAAGAAGAAAACATAAGGCCAATAATGGAATATTATGCCGTTTATTAAAAAAATAGTATAATAGATCAAAAAATTTTCGGTTTAAATTTCATAAAATGTCTTTATCTTTCATTCTTCACAATCTAAAAACATCGTAACTAACAATTTGACTTTATACTAAGCAGAGAACAAAATTTAGAGCTTAGAAAAACAAATTAATTTAAAATAAATTCATAACTCTCCGAAATTTAAGAACTAATAAGAATGAGGTTAGGTTTGAGAAAAAAAATTCTTTCTCATGCTTTGGTTAGTAAGCATTTAATGAAAACATAAAACAATTTAAATGAATCTTATAAAACTAAAACAATACGTAAATACAATTCATAAAAATGTATAGATACAAAGATGCAAAAAATCACGCTATTCAAACGTTACGTGTACTGAACAATATCCAGAAATATATGTATTTGGGGCATAAAACAGAACTAGATGAAATAGATGGAGAAATTCTGAATCAAAATGCAGCAGATACCAATAGATTTATTGGTGGCCATCGATCTATTTAGTTCTACGTGCCTCAAGCAATCATAATCAATGGGTCAAGAATTGCTATGGAATGGACTTTGAAATCGAACAGATGTACTGCGGGAGCAGAGAAAATGCTTCATAAAGGAAAATACGAGGCACACGCAATCTCTCTTAGAAAGAGTAAAAGTTTAATAGACACAAGTGCACTAAGATTATTTAGGATCAGTGTTTACCATTTTGTCCAAAAGAATCCTATTTTTTCAAGAACACTGGGACAAATTGGAAAAACCTAAAAGAAACTAGACAAAATGAAAGAAAGAATGCAACATGAAATTAACTAACTATAGCAATGATTATTACAAGAATAGCTTAAATTTATACAGGTAAAGCTTAATATAGTACCAGAAAAATTAAGTTTTTAATATATACTTTAAAAAAATAAATAACTAATATTATACAGAATTTTAAAATCTATATAACATATTATCTAAAAGTCGGTTTGAATATTCTTTCTTAACAGTATTTGAGTATGAAAATAGGTTTGCGATTCGTAATTATAAATTCAATATGCATTTTATATATTAATAGTACTATGTTTAATATACGATTTCTCTTACATTTACTATTTAAATATTTCCTATATTCTATATTTACTATGATATTTTAACAATTCTTTATAAAACTATAAAGTTAGGTTTTACGAGACTCATTCACCTAATATATTGGAAAACTACGATTATTTTAATAATTTAAAAAAATTCCTTAAAATTCTTTTTCAATGGTTGCTTTTTAGTTTTCATTTGTTAAAAAATGATATATTAAATAGCTTGAAAATTAATACAATTATTTAAATTAGATTGTAATTATTAACTGTTTAAAAAATTATTTTAATAATTTCATTATTAAATATCCCTTTTTGAAAAAAAAAGAAGAAAAAAAAGAGTTTTTTCCATCTGGGAAGAAACCTTTTCCTTCTTATGCGTTTTTTTTTCCAGTAGAAGAAATTGCCATCTCTGCTTAGAATTAAATATACACATATGCAAAAAGAATTGTTCTGATTTCTAAGGGTAAGCAAATATGGAGCTTTATTTCTTGTAAAAGAAAAAAACTATGGAGGAAAAAATTATATTCCAAACATTTAAAGATAGTTTAGCTAAGTTTTTTTGGAACAGGGCAGGAAAAGAAAAAAATAACCATAATTAAAAAAAACTAGCATCACATTTCAATAATCTAAGACCACCGGTGTAAAATACATGAAAATACTTAAATAATGTAGACTGAAAATGATTCTTAAAACAATTCATTTTTTTTCATTCAATGAATTAGACTGTTTTCACTTTACATTTACAACATGGCTTAACTCAGCATTGTGTGTTGCATTAAATTATGAATCATCATGTTTAGATTTAGACCAAGTAATACAGAGAGATTTTTTTTTTTTATTATTTTAATCAAAAAATCAATACACAGACTAATACATCACATCTGTCGTTTTCCCGCAGACAGCAGAGGAAATGATTAATCAACATTGTTGCACAAAATAAATCATCATTTTTAAGGTATTTATTTGCAGATAAAAATTGCTGAGAATTTTGAGAGTAAGTGCAAAGATTGAGCACGTTGTTACGAGATTTCAAAGCTACACTCTGTGACCCCCCCCCCCCGAAAAAAGAGGCACAAGCATAATTATTTTTTAAACAAATTATATTAATACAAATAAAATGGATATGAAAAAAAATCCAGTAGGTTTTTACGAAATATAAATTTCATGATAACTGTTGGATAGTTTACTAAGTATTTTACACTGGTGAATTTTAGGGATGTTATTGTCACCTAAATGCAAAACTTTTAAACTCTAATAACCACACACGGTCTGCCATACTTTCCTTTTTCCGATTCTCTAACCCAGTGGTTTCCAACTGGCGGCCCGGGGGCCTCATCCGGCCAGCGAAGCTTTTTTTTGTGGCCCTTGAACTTAAATATATTAGTTATCATTTTTTTGCGGACAATTTTCGTATAAAATCTATATGGGTTTAAAATACTTTTCTCGTTGATAAAAACCTAATTTCTTCGTTTCTGTGAAATGTATCATACCAATGGTGCAAAAAAAAAACTATTCTCAGGTTTTGCATCCAAGAAAATATTTATTCAAATACAAAAAAATCGTGTATGTTGCTCTTTTTTATTTCATTTTTTTGTATTTTGTTAATATAATTTAGCGTGTGTGTATCAGAAATTTTCTCGAAGAAATTCTCCGATTTAACTTTTTGAAACCACTCATTTTGGACGAAAATATTTACATACACATTTGTAAATTTTAAATTTAATATGTAAATATCTATTCTCTGGTGGTTGCAGCAGACAAATCTCGATTTTGTCATTAAACATTTTGTGTGCTACTATGTAAGTTTTAATACCAACCTTTTTAAAGTTTTATATCTTAACAATTAGATATCTGTCGCACATTAATTGTTTAATACATGGGTGCACATTGAAGTTATTGTAGCCCGAATTTCTTAATATGCAATTAAATAGTTTTAAAAATCTACTTTTTATTTTAATTTATAATTCAATACTTTTGTTTCGTATAACATGGTAAAAATCTGACAGTAATATTTAATGTTCCTTCAAACATAAAAGAGTCCTACATAAAATTTTGATAAAGTTGCGGCCCGCCATTTGATTTGTGTTTTAAATTGTGGCCCCCGGCCTCATGTAAGTTGGAAACCCCTGCTCTAACCACTGGGTCTACACTAGCTGTCATTTTTCTGAATTCGGATGTAAGTTTTATAAAAATTCTACACTTGAAAAAACATTTAGCAAAACCCTCAAACGTTGAAGGGTACGAGAGGCATTAAAGCAGAAACGGTATAGAAAAAAAAAAAATTTTTTTTTTCTTTTTTTTTCTCGCTTTTTTCGATATATATATAAGAAAAATTTAAATGCTGGGTTCTTAAAAACAAAAATCTCTCTACCTGAAAAATGTCTTACTTTTCTGTGTTTCCCTTAATCCCAAACATGCCCATCTTTAAGAACGCCAGTTTTATTATTATTTTCTTTTTTCCAACTGTTGGGAGTATCCCCGCACGGGTGGGGGACACAATGGTCGTAAAAGTCGAACGTGCAGTCAAGGTTTGGTCGAACATCACGTACGTTCTCTTGTCAGTGAACTCGCACACCCACACAGGCTCGGTCGTCCCCAAAACAAACTAAAAATGTAGCAGTTTTAAAGAGATATTAGCCTGGGATAAACGTGACAACGCAATTCTACGGGCCAGTTGAGAAACAAGAAAGACAGGTAATTAAAGGTAACTTGGTCTCTGGAAACTGAAAGGGAAAAGGTGGATAATGTATGAGAAATAAAACGAATAGTTTGAAAACTTTTAACCAATTACAAAAACCTTCGGAAAACATAATATTACTTTTTTTTCCCCCTTTCTTTCTTTTTTTGTATTAAAACAGATGCTCATAAAACTATAATAATTTTTTTATTTAAAAAAAATTAACCACGCTTTTAATTTTCCGTTGCAAGAACACAAAGGCATAATGTTTTAAAAAATTTAAAACGTGGTCTTTTAAACAGTTCCAGTTAAATATCCAGTTTCTTGGAAAAAGAATTTCTAATAGAGCAAGCCGCGGTGACTCAGGAAATCGCTTCCCACTGAGGTAACACAGGTCCAAAATCCCAACGATGGGTCGTCAAAGGAAATTTTGCTTCCAGCTTGCACCGACTACAGTGTTGGCTTAAAATATTCCCAGTTTTTGGTGCATCATAGGTAAGAGTCCCTTTGCCGTCAGGCTAACTGTGGTATATTTTCGTAGTTTACTTTTGCATGTAACGCTTTATCTGCTGGATTGTGTTCGAATTTAGAAGTTGAACCAGAGATGTGGCTGAAAGTCCTAAATTCGGATAGCGGTGACTTAGAAAAAACAGAGCGTTCGCCCGCCAATGAGTTGATCCAAGTTCGAATACCAGCTGTGGCTGGTTGACACGAATTCAACTCAGGGCTCGCACCGACCGCATTGCTGGCGTAAAATATCCTCGGTGGTAGGCGGATCATGGGTTCGAATCCTTTAGCCGTCGGGTTAATCGAGGAAGGTTTTCCTCTCCAAGTAACGCAATTGTGGGTTAGTTCCATCAAAAAGTCCACGAAAGCTAATTTGCCTCAACATCTGATCTAGGAATTCCCTTGTCTTCTGGGTTGGGGTCGAATTTACAATGATGTATAACTCGAGATTGAACTGGCTGTTCAACGCCGACTATAAAATAAAAGAAATGTATAGAGTCGTTTAACGCAGGTGATAAGAAAAATAACTTCGAGATATCATAAAACTTTGAGTCTCGAACAAGCGTAATAAAAAAATGAGCGAACTTCGAAATACATCATAATATCGCTACATCAATATAAACATGCACATGTTGGAATCTTTTTCATGACGAACAAAGAGGAAAGAAAATTTCTTACAACGGTGAAAAGTGAACAACAGTTATCACAAAAGATAAATGAAGTTGTCAGTACTTTATAAAACGAAATGACTGGATAAAAGAAAGCAATCCATTAGAATCGATTTAAAAAGAAATACATAACAAATGATATCGAGATGAATGTGCGACGGGCGTTCTCTATTACGACACGTCGCGGAGGTCACGGAAGAGAGCTCAAATTTCACACAACTATTTATTTCGGGACCGCTGGTCCAACCAGTTTAAAACGTTGATGTAAAATAAGATAATTCCCACTCCTTTCAGCACGCAAGGCTAATCCTTAATTTATCACATTATAATTTTTTTTTTTTCTGTTTTGGAAAGATGGCAAAGATTTATTTTTTTTCTCCAGAGCACAACATCTTGAAATCCAAAGCATGCGACTTTTAAGTCAACTGAAACATTTAAGTTTAATTTAAAGAGACTCATGTTTTCACACTCCCGTTTCACAATTAGTTTAGAAATAAGGGAATAATAATTTTTATTTCTGGAGGGGGGGGGATATTTCCGTATCTTGATCTGTCGCGTCAACTACAATCGCCAAGGTACCAAATAGATTTTAAATTTGCAATTTAAAAAAAAAAAAAAAAATATGTAGATGCTTGCCCGGAGGTGGCTACGAGTTACACCTTTCGAGTTTGTCCCTTTCTGTTTTTTTCCTCGAGGTTCGAAGTTCCTCGCGGGCCGCTGCCCTGAAGTTGCTAAGACTTGGCGATTATTTTGCCACAGATCATGATACGAAAATCTCCCCCTTTTTGGTACATAACTCGAATAATGAGCCGAGAAATTAAGCGGAAAGATTTACTTGACAATGGAAAATTAAACTAATAAACAAAAACATTGCAAAACCACTAAGTTAAAAACATACAAACATCTTCTTACAAAAACAATTTTCAATAGATAATTTCATTAAACTTATTGTCTATTAGCTTAAAATATAAGCCCCCACCCGAATAAAACATTAAAAAGTAATCTAGGAGAATATGCCAAAATTGTGTTGCTTAATATCAACTCTAGGTGAAAAAGGGCCTTAACCCTTTTCAGGGTAGAAAAATTTGGACCAAAATTTAGTCCGAAAAAACTATAAGGATGATAACCTTCGTATGCATGCCGTAAATAAAAACGCTCTGCTATACATCTATTTTTAATATTTAAAAAAACTATCACGCTTCTAGTGGTTACTGTAAAAAAAAGTTTTATGCCACCGTACTTGAAAGAGTTTAAAAAAATCTCATTTGTGTCGGATTCAACACTAGTGAATAAGTGCAACTGACTGTGAAATAGTGTAAAGCTATCTAAGAGAGAAATGCTTCCTTTTAAGTTCAAGTCTTTAACTATTTACTATAACAGCTTAGTGTATTGCAAAAATATGTATTTTTTTAAAAATAAAATAAGATAAATTGACTTGCGGAAAGAAAAAAAAATATCGTTCTGCATGCCCGACGTATAATACGAATCAATATTTTCTAAAACTTTAACGCAAGGTGGGAGAAGTTTTAAGAACTTAATCATAGAATGCAATAAATAAACTTTAATACAAAAACAATTACGGAAGTATATAAATTATTGAATTCAATGCTGAATAAATTTAATATCGAATTTCAATAAAAATTTAATTCCATTCAGCAAAGCAATGCCGATTTTGCTCACATAAGAGCGATCGAAATTGGAAAAGTTCTATTTAACGTGCTAAAAAAAACGAAGGAAGCAATACATTTTTGGTCATTTTGTGTTAGCTTGGGCGACCGGAAAACGGAAGAATTAAAGGTGCTGGGTTGGTCCCTGGATTTCTATTTATAAATCAAGTTTGGGAGAGAGGAAAGAGCGGTGAGATAAGGAATAGGGTGGGGTGAGTAAACAGGAGAGAAGAAAATTATGATGCACAGGAAATGGAAGATGATGAGGAGCAGACGATCGACAGAAGTTTTGGTGGAAAGAGAAACAAGGGGAGAAGTGAATTAAGACTTCTCCTTTTGTACTGGTACTCTGTTTTCCCGGTTTTCCAATAGGAAAACCAGGAAAGGGAGGTGAGCTAGTTCGGAGACGACACAGGAATTGCGTAATACACTAATCGAAAATTGAGGTATATACAATGCTTGTGCAAATATTAAAGTTCTAATGCAGCAATGCAATTATATTTTGATGCAAGTTTAAAATTATTTCTTTTACATCGGTAAATTGAGAATATAAAAGTGCAAAAATGCTTATAATTTTGCAAGTAAATATTTTTTTCAAAAAACTTTTGGAAATATGCATGCTAACTTACATGCCTATGTTTCAAATAATTTATTAACCATCTTCATATAAAACAGGACATGCATAAATCAATTTATAAAACCCACACTGAGAAAAACTGCAGAAATTCAAAACACTTTCTCCAAGTAAGGCAGGATATGCATTAATTAATTTATAAAACTCGCACTGAGCAAAACTGCGAGACTTAGAAAAACTTTCTCTATACTCCTTTTTTTGTAATTTTTTAATAATGTTCTTATTAAGTATCTATTTCAAAGTTTTAAACGTTCTAAAATATTTCGGAATTAAATTTAACAATTGTTAAGAATTAGTTCAATTCCATTTAATGTTAAACAGCCATTGTAAAATTATGCTTATTTTATTTATTTATTTATTTTTTTAATATTTTCAACTGTACGAGAATAAAGCAACAAATAATAATCTATTTAATTATAAAAATCAAAACATGCATAAATTTTTTTTCTTTTCCTTTATAACAAAGATTTAAAAAATTTCAATAAGAAATGTAAATTTTAAAAAAGACTAAATAAGCAAGACTAAGATCTAATTATCAAAATTATGTTTTGACATGAATGCTTTCTCACAGAGCAAACTAGATTCTGAAAGAAATCAGTGTATGGAAGAAAAAAAACATTCTCGGAACTTTTCTCCTTTGCAAAAGTACCAGATGGCAACTTCTAAAAATTCTTCACAGATTAAAAGTAGCCGGTTACATTTGCTTTGAAATGTGGAATGGCACGTTTATCTTACTTTGCTTTTAAAAATTTGTTATTGGGTATACTTTGTTGTACTCTTATCCTAGCAAGTTTAATTGTACATTTTTTTTTCAAACATATTATGATAATGAAACAAAAAGATAATATCGTACCATGTTTAATAATTTTATAAATTCATAAAAAAAAATTCTATATTAAACTATAATATAGTGTTAAATAAAACGAATTTTTTTTATAAATCTATTCAAAGCAAAAATTTTAAAATGTTTAATTCCTTTGATCAATGAAAAAAATCTTCAAATTTCATTTGTAATAAAAGAATATTTAAATAATAAAATTATTTTGAGTTAGATTTTATAAACGATTTTAAAGCCTTTAATAAAATATAAAAACAAACCTGCAAGTAATATGTGACAATAGCAAAATTTTAAAATATTGCAAAAAATATCAGATATCTATTTGACACCTATTTCACACATCTTAAAAAGCCGGAGTTTCCTTTTCATGCAATAATTGAAAATATGTATTATAATATTTTGATATCAAAAGAATTAATTACCACTATATTTTAAATTTATAATATTACAGTGAATTAAAGGGAAAAAAAACTTTTTCCTCTTACTTGAATATTTTTTTAAATTTAATTTCAATCTTCTAATGGCTATGACAGAAGGGTACAGTAAAGAGATGAGTTCAAGTTCACTCTTAAAGGAAATAACCGATGACTTATTATTATTCAATTAATTATTTATTCATTTTAACTTAATATTTATTCATGTTTTAGCTGGAGAAATTCAATTATTTTTTATTTATTCATTAATAAAAACTAATTTAAAATCTCCAAAAATAATTTATTACTTTTAGAAATTATACATTTTCAGCTGGATATTATTGAACAAAAAAATAGCCAATAAAAATTACAAAAACTACTAATAATGATAACCACAAAATTATAATAAGAAATTTCCTCACAATTTAAAAAAAAAAAGCGCTGATAAGTTGAGATAATCTTTAAATCATTTGGCAAATCATTATCGACTTCTTACTGATTCACAAATAGCCAATGTATCAAATGAGGCCATTAAAGAAACAAATAAATGACTAAATTTGGTCTACAAAAAATATACCGATACATTTACAAACAGTTATTTGAAATAAATTGAATAATCTCAAACTGAATTTGGTTCATTTGAAATTAAATGAAGCTCAATTAAAAGTATGAAAACTTCATCAACCCAATTCAAAAAACTACTTATAACTATTAAGCCAGAGCATAGGTAATAAATTACAGGTTTGAGTTGGTACATCTATACTCTAATAAGGAAACAATTATTTTTAGCCTATATTGAGTAAGTAAAAATTCCAAATTATTTAATTTAAGGCAATATTTAAAATTGTGGAATAGTTTACAAAGTTTTAACACTAATTTATTAACTAATGGATTTAACGAAAAATTATTAAATATGTAAATATATGCATAGATGCATTAAATGAACACAAGTAATTTCTCAATTTTAAGAAAAGATCCTTTACTTAATTACATAAGGAAGGCATTTTAATAGCCCTTTTACTAAATATCACATTAAGTAATAAAAGTTTTAAAAAGAAAAAAAAATTATATATTTAATTTAAACAATTATGTAGCATAAAATAGGGATCATACTACACAAAACAATCAAATAAGATTGGAAAATATGTTTGCAAATTTGAAAGAAGCAATTATATTCAAGAAAAATCTAATAATGATGAATAAAAACTTGATGAACATTTGATTGTGACAAACTATTCGCAAAGTTTTAAAAATTTTAGCAGTTTCACAGCCCTATTCTAAATTACAAATATAAGTTTGAAATGTGCAACTAATAAATGGATTCTATAAAATAGGCAATCTATGTCCAAAAGTAGTTTAATTACCTATTCATTTTTCTTTAGTTGCAAATAAAAGCCAAAGTTAATGTGTGAGTATACTGCCAAAAGCTATGTATGTTGTATTTAGCTATATTTTTCAAATATGTGAGAGGGGTACAAATTACTGTCTACTCTTTTGTGGTATACTGACACTATACGAGTTGGATTATCAAGTATGTATAAATAGTAAATGATAATTGTCTAAAGACAAGAATCATAACTACACTTTGTTACTTTTGAAGAATTTAATTTAGATTCGATCAAATGTGAATAAATATTAATTTATAAAAGTTTGCATCGAACTGGTTGCAAAACTATTATAACAATCAACATCATACTGGTTTGCATCAAACTGTGAACTGCAAGGGCAGAACAGGGTGCATAGCCAGATTTTTCAACAAAAAATAAGCACACAAAAAATATTTTTAAGCGCTTTCCAAAGAAGAAAAATCATAAATAGGATATGTGCAGTAATAAGAATTATTTTTTTCTATCGTTTAAAGTTCTTAATTTATAAACATTAAATCAACAAAATGCAAAAAATTCACAAATTCATGATAAAAAGCTAGTTTCTGATAGATATTGAGAAAATTGTGAAAATCATGCTTTTTTGTAATTTATGACGACGATCGACACGATGAAGGAAAAAACTATTTTTAAAAGATAGAAAATTAAGCACTTTTTTACAAACCCTAAATAAAAAAAAAGCACCTTTAAGAACTTTTAAAAATTGTAAATCAAAAATAAGTATCTCTAAGCACTTTTTAAAAACGCTACGCATTCTTGGAGAAAGTCAGTTACTGAGTAATAATATTTATTACATTTTGATTATTCATCAAACACTTCTTGGGAAAGAGTTATTTAGCAACATTGAAAGTTTTAGAGAAATAGAAAATTATTCACTGTCAAGAAATTAAATTAGACAATATTCCTCAATTAAAAAAATTCGTATTATTCTAATCTTATTCTTAATATTCTATCTAAATTCTTATCATCAATTAAAGAAAACTCTTAATACTCTGATATTCTTCAGACCATAACATACTAGCAACACTTTTGGGGAAATTAAGAACAATTTCTGATTTTTTATTCTTGATATTTTAGAAATATTTTAATTTGAGAATGATCATTAAACTAAGTAGATACAATGCTACAATTATAAGGACACACATTTACATTTAATCAATTAATGAACTTTAAAACCTATCAAAAATAAACAATATTTTAACCAATTTTAAGTAACCATGCTTTGATAGTTCACATTATTTTTCTTTAATACATATAGTATTATTTGTTCGAGGAGAACAAGTTAAGAACTCAATGTGCACATGTGACTAATATTCATAATTTCTAATATAAGTAACATTTAAATAATGCATTCAATTTAAATAATACATTCATAATATTTAAATAAAGACATGATTAACTTACTCAGGTTTGTATTCGATGTGACGGCTTGCGGCGAAAACATCACCACAGCCAAACATATCAATTTCACCCACATCAGCAGCACACAAAAAAAAGTGAAAAACTTAAGAAAAATTATTTGTAGAATTCTCCTTCAACTCAAGAATTTAAAGATCGTGAATCCTTTCGATGTTTCATCGAAGATGACGGGGAAATAACAAAACAATCATTTTTTATGCGATTATGCTTTTAGCGTGTTTGTTATTTTGATGTAATCCTAGACATGCTTTTGAAAAATATAAATTACAAACAAAACTACGTAAAGAATCAACAAAACTTGCCAGATGACAAGGAGGAGTGCACTCCTCCGAAATCGCTTGAGAGCTGTTATGACGTTTTCATTGGACAAGAGAGAAATCTCATGTAAAGGGAAAGAAAAATATTCCTTTTGAAGTATTTTATTTTGAGTACATACACTGCCATCTACTGGCGAAATGTTTTACTATTTTCAAAGGAAAATATTACAATTAAATAATTACTCGTAAAGGCTTAGCAAAATGAAAATACAAAAATGCTTTCTGAATTCCTTTAAAAGATTTTGTAATAAAATATGATAAACTGATCTAAATTAAAGTGAATAGAAAAATCAATAAAATTTGAAATTAGATTTCGAAAATATTCTTCTTCGCTGGCAATGGTATAATTTGTTTGTAAACACCTGACATGCGTCTGCTGCAAACGCAGAGCTATAAGCGATAAGCAGAGAGCTCGCAGCACTTAACTATACTCAATACTCATGCGTCTGCTGTTTTCGAAATGTTTTGACATCCTATCACGATCACTTTCTTTTCTATGAGGACAATAAATACAAAGTATTTTACATATCTCATTTGATATTTTTAGACATGTCAAAATTGCCACCATTACCATTTTTCATTTTGCACGGTCACGAAGGGAATATAACTGCTTTGGAGTTTAACAATGAAACTGACGATGCTATAGATATTAAACCAACTTTATTGTCTGGGAGTGACACGGGGGAAATATTTATTTGGAATCTCCAGGTGACTTATTATTCTTTCAAAGTTGTTCTCTTCTGAAAAAAAATTACAAATTACTCCATTAATCATTTACGTTATTATTCACCTTAAAATAATAACAGAAGGATGTTTCGAATGGACTTTTCTTAAACCAGTGTATTGACAAATTCTAACTGGCATGTACATTTTTTTATCCATAACGTATAGAAATGTTATATAATATTTTTGTTCTTGTTATAAGATAGTTCTGTTTATTTTTGAAACCTTTTACATTGAAACATATATAGGAACTTGAATTTATCAGATTCTTATTTATAATAATTGAATTATTTCATCTGATTTAAAAAATTTTAATGTGAAATTTCTTTTTGTAAATTAACAAATACTCTGATAAAGATAAGGAACAACTAGAAAAATCGAAAAAAGGGAAATAAATTTTCTCAAAAAATCCAGGATTTAAGAATGAATAAAAAGAAGTAATTTTAAACTGAGTCATTAAATTTAAAAAGCACTCATTAAAATATTTTCAGTAAATATGATTTCTATAAAACACGTAATAAAGTTTAGTTTGTGTATTGATTTATTATGTTATTTTTTCTAGAGTTTTCGAACCCTTTTCAAATTTACCAGTCCTAAGAAGAAACCAATAATGTTCTTGAAGTATTACAAATCTAAGCTCTTCATCCAAAGTAAAGATGGCATCATAAATGTTTGGAGCTATGACAATAGTAACTGGACTGTGATACGTAAGAATTAACTAATTTTTACAATATTCTGTTACAGGTCAGTTCTCTGACCTAGGGATAAAAAGAGCAGTAATAACTAGTTTTAGAATGATGTCCATATTCAAAATTTTAAACAAAATTGTGTGTTTCAATCAGTTTAGTACAAATTATCACAGAAATATTTACCTCTTGCTCAATGAATATTATTAGTTTAGTTACTTATTAGTTTTAAAATAATTTACAATAGATTTGAACCTATATTTCAAATTAGATGTATGTTTTTTATAAAAAAATCAAAGTAAATATCTATTTTGATAGAAAAAATAAATATCTTCACCTTTATTAAAAAATTTTGTTCTGCTTTACTGTTTAAGCAAATTAGATTTAAGGAAGTACAAAGGGACTATAATAAAAAGCTTAATTTTAAAATTCAATGTTGGCAAATAAACTCCTTTCTTTGGAAGAAAGAAACTTTTGCTACTAAAATAAAAAATTATTTAAATATGTACCAAATACATAAGTACTAAACATATGTACCATTCAAATATATTTTTAGTATAAAATACCTTGAACCCTTACCACAGTTCCTAAGTTTTCCATGCCCTCCGTTAATACATAACCAACAAGCCTATCCCACTGTCTCTGGCCCAAGGCTTTTCATTCTTTGATTTTAGTCTTCTCAAAATCTATCTCTGACATGTTATTAAAATAACTATAGACTACTAAGGTCTACTCCTTTTTCATTTGTCATCGAGACACCAGGAGAGAAAAACATGTTATATTCTCTCTAGTTTTAGATGTGGGTGTTTTAGGTTAAGACGTGGCCAGTCCAGTTCCTCAGAAAATAGTACTTTGGTTCTCTTCTCTTCTAGAGATGTACTGGGTTCCAAAATTTTCTTGGGTTTGGGTACCCGGTAAAAATTTTGATTTATTACCCATTTCTCGGCCGATTCAAGATACACTGCCGGGTATTATGTTTATGTGAAACAATATAAAAATTTTATAAGTTTCTAACAAATAAATACTTTATCTGATATAGTTCTAAGATAAGTTAAATGTGAGCGGGTATAAATAAAAACGTAATTTTATTTTTTTTCTTCCTTATACTAAAAAAAAAAAGGATAAACTAAAGGAAGAAATTTGAGATGGATAACTGTTTGCATATAGAATGATTAACATAAAATTTCACTTTGAAGAGTAGACATCTGCTAATAGTAGACTTAATAATTAATTAATTTTTCATTTGATATTTTAATGTAGTCTCTGTTAAACGAGGATATAAAATAACTTGGTCATGAAAATTTGGCCTGATACTAGGTAGTCTCTTCAATAGGTCTTTTTTTTTTTTATCTAATCAGGCCGAAATATCATAAATATGGTTTATAAACATCAATATTGGTTATTGGTTTATAAACATCAATATGGTTTATAAACTTCACATTTTGAAGCACCTTTAGCTTATATATGCATTATCTTCTGAACACCATAAAGCAACACTTATATAACTATTGTTTTGCTATTTATTTTAAATAAATATCAAAAATTGCATTAATGATGTAAATGATAGTTTTACTTAGGCGATTGTGCTGTAAGTTATAATATCTGTTCCGCCACTTGAATCAAAGACAGAAGATATGCAAGTTCCTGTAAAAATCATCCATCTTGTCCTAATCGCTTTTAACTTTTTCTTCACATTTTTAATCACAACATTCAATTTTTTTAATTGACTCTCATTGTTGTTTTCTTATGCAAACTAACAAAGTAGGCATCTAAATTTGTGTATTTTAATGCCATTAGAATTAAGTCATATGAAAAATTCATGTTTTTAGAGTGTTATGTATTTATCCATCCTATACCCCTTTTCTGGTCTGCAAAGGTATTCTTTAATATCCATTTAATCATAAGGATACGTAATAAGTAGAAACCAAAGAAAATGCATCTTTCTTTTACTCCCATTTCGATTTAAAAAAACTCTGTTAACCAAAGCCATAAAAAAAAATTTATTCTAACAAACTTATTCTAAAATTAGATGGATTTCATTTTATTGCAAATAAGATTCAAATATTTTTAATAGCTGGAAATTTTTTTGTATTGATTTATATAAATAATTATTAAACAAATAAAAAATTTTAAAAACTATCTAAGAAAAAATCTAGATCATTTTATACAAACTTGATTAAATACTCCAGCAAAAATAAAGCTCATCAAGTGTGCTGTTGTAACATCTTACTTCAAAAATTAAACAAACATAAGGATTTCCCTGAGAATAATAGTTTTTAATAAAAAAAAATAATAATAAATAAAAAAATAATTATTGCTTTTGCATATATTTGTACAATAATTCAAATGATTTGTTTAATTACAGATATATTCAGTTGTGGATTTGAAATTTTAACTGGTTTACAATTAGTGTTATTTCTTATTACAGATTTTTTTAAACTTATTTTTTATTACAAATGTTTATAGTTATTTCATTTTGTAGATTCGTTAATTTATTTACTTTACAAATGTGTTAATTTATTTATTTTTTTACAGGAAATTTTGAGTCAGATTCAGTTGCATTTTGTGCTTCAGTTTTTTGGCTCTCTGATAGTAAAGCATTCATAACTTTATATAATCAAGACGAACATTTGCTAGACATTTACAACTTAGAAGAAGAAAAAAAATCAAAACAATTAAAAATGGATGCGTCTAAAGGTTTATGTATGTGCTTAAAAGTTATAAAATTACATGGCAAACAATTCTTCTTAGCCGGTTTTGAAAATGGTGCCATTGAGCTTAGAGATGGTGAAGACGGCAATGAAGTTCATTCCATGAATTTTCACGAAGGACTTGTAACTTGCCTGGATTACGACTTAGAATTAAAAAATAGAGGAATAAGTGGTGGCGCTGATAAGTTTCTACAGATATGGTCAATCAGTGATAATTTTCAAATAGAAAATGCATGCCAATTGACTTTAACTGAACCAGGTATCAGTGATGTAAAAATTAGGCATGATGGAAAAATAGTGATTGCAGCTGGATGGGATTTCAGCATAAAAATTTTTAGTTGGAAAACTTTAAAGCCCTTAGCTATTCTAAATTTTCATGAACAAACAATCCACAGTTTAGCATGCTCTCCTTTTCCCATAGATAAGAAAAATTCAGTTTTTGCATCAGGTTCAAAAGATAAAAATATTGCTCTATGGACTATATATTGATGTTCTACATAAATAAAAAATTATATCATTAAATAATTCATTTATACATAGACTAGTAATAAATAATTTGATTTTATTCTAGAGCAGCAGTTCCCAAATGGTGTCTCACGGAACAGTTAAAGAGGTTGTGAGAGTTTGCACTTAATTAATATTATCCATTATTTAATATTTTGTCGATTTTATTAAATTTTAAAGTTAAATACCAATAAAAATGAAACTGCATTTTTTTTTAAAATATAATTTTTATAATTACAATATATTGAATAAAATATGAATAGGTAAAATTTGCTTTAAAAAATTGTTTTAGTATTTTATATCACCGTTTTCAAATCAATGTAAAATAACTAAATATGCTAATAAAGAAAGATATTTCCCTAATAAAAAAATTTCAATGTCTGTAGCAGTTTCTTTTAATTTTCATTTCAAAGAAAATTGTAAATACACCAAAAGCAAATCAACAACTGAACTAGATACAGCTCCAGAGCTACAAATTTTAACTGTTGGATATAAAATCTAATTTAAGATATGATAAAAAGATGGGAAAATTTTCTTCCTCACATTAAATACTTTTAAAATAAGGTAGTATTTTATTGGTTAACACATTTACATTTTTTTTACGGTCACGGTTCCGTCGTAAGATAGACCATATTTAGGGATCCATAGCCAAAAAAAATAATTTATCGCTGTCCTAGAGCTTACTTTCCATTCAAATTGATTCTTCGTAGATTTATTCCTTAACCTCATTTTTCCACTCGTTATAAACAAGCTGGATTAACTTAAAATTTAAATGCTTGTTTTAAGTAATTTTTCCCAATGTTTTTATTTGAAAAAAAAAGAAAAAAAAATAGTGATGTTTATTTCTTACATAAGAACTAAATAAAACCAGCTATATATATACTAATGCTAATTTGGGTTAGCTACAAACAATACAAAAATGTGATAAGAGAGCAAAAAATTAAATCATTTGGGTTTTATAAATCTTGCTAGGTTTAGTTTACTGTTTTACTTCAATAACAATGTTTTTATTTTGAAGGAAGGGGGTTAATTCTATTTAGTCCACCCTATACAAGCTGTGGAGATGAACGAAGTAAATATTATAAAGTAGTTTTATTGTCAATATTCACCTTTAGTTTATTCATTCGTTTTATTTTAGTAGTTTTTGACACAAACTAAACCACATTTCAAATAAAGCACTCCATCCTTTAAAAAAATGAACGTAATATGTTTTTCATGAAATAAAGTGTTTCTTTTATAAAATTTTTAGAAAAAATATCACTTATCATAATTTTTAGGTGAAAAATGCTTATTTTGCTTTTAAATGCTGTGTATATATGCTGGATAATTGAAAAAATAATCTTTTGTCATTTATTATTTTGCTTTATGAATATTGTAATCATTTTAAGAGTAAAAGACCAGTTATGCAACTATGTAAATAACAATTGTGAATTTTGCAAAAATGTGTATTGTAATAAAGTCCACACATACAATATCTCCAATACATAGTTTCGAATATTAATTGTATTCAGCGCAAATTAAACTATACATAGCAATATCCCAAGTCAGAAGAAATGCTATCTTTAATTCAAACAATTAGGTCATGCTAAAGATACTTTTCTATTTCAAATTTTACTATTAGAAATTACTTTAAAAGTATTTTTGAATTTTACTGCTAAAAACAAAGTTGTGTAATAAGAGATAGTTCAAATTTTGTTTATATTTTCTTAGCAAATTATTGTTGTGTTTTGGGGACATTTTTGCAGCAACTATTCTTCCTTGGCACCTTATTTTATACATTCTCCTCTAGTTAAAACTTAATGGATAGGATGTGTATTCGTACAGGTTTATCCAAGTACAGAAATATATACTAGTATATGGTGTTTATAAAAGATGATATAATCTACCAAATAATCATAGTTATCTGTTAAATAATAACCATCGTTAATTGGTGTGGAAAACTTATAAACAAGCTATTAGCTTAAAATAAAACTGAATATGTTTAAGGTTATGCTTTTTCAATTTAGTGATAGCTTTTTGGCTAATATTTTTAATTAGAAGAATTAATAAAATATGCTAAGTAAATTTAGCTAGCACTTACATACCTATTACAGTAGTATATCCAAAATTTTTATACATATATATTTTTTAATTATAATACAGTAAAAAAGGCTTCAAGATTTTAACACAAATGTTGCCACTTATTTATATATTCTTACCAAATGAAAGAACTCACATTTCTCATAATGATTTCAATGTAATGCAAATACTTTAATACAAGAAAAGGAATTATTTTCAATTTTGAAAATAACATACAATGTATCATAAAAATATATACAATTTTGTCATACTGACATTCATCACGTTTTTGGAAACACACTAAGTGCTTGCAAGCATATCACTGCAGCATCAGCTTTAGCAACTTTCTTGTTACTAACAGGAGTTGCAGCCTGATATTCAACATTGTTCACTTCTACCTATAAGATTTAAAAGTAATTTTTTTTTATGTCAGAAAATGAGCAGACACAATTTTAAAATTCTTTAAAACTTGGCTATGTTTAGCATTATATTAAATGTAGAGTTTTACTGCACAAAACTTAAATGACATTACATATTGATAGAAAACAAAAGGGAAAAAAAGATTAGTAGGTTACAGTAGGGTTGTGAAACATTCATTTACTTGGACACAACAAAGCCTCTGATTGATATAAAATAAGTCACATATAACATCAGCGTGACAGTAAAATTAATAATGCTACTAAAGTAATAAACTTATAAACCGTTCCATAATGTATATCTCAATCAGTTTTTAGTTGTATAAACTGTTACTAATAAAGTAGTATACAAAGTTTTTTAAGACAAAAATGGGAAAGACATTTGTTGATGGTATCTAAGACTGGGTTAGACATTGCATTTCTTTATTTAAATAACATATAATATAATTTTAATTTGAGTTAAAAATTAATAAGACTCTAGAGGATAGGAAGAGTTATTAATAGGAATTAATAACTTTTCTTATACGTAAATTTAAACAATAAAACATTTATGTAAAAATTACAAAAGTTCAATTTTACGTTAATAGCTTGACACAAAATTATAACACATTTTCTTTCCCTAAATACATGATACAGCTATTAATTTTTTTGACTAGGATAGATTTATATAGATAATTTAACATAAATTTTTTCTAGGTCATAGAAAAGTTTTTTAAAATCTTACCTACAACATGGCAAAATAGTGAAATCATAATTAGGTTTTAGTTTTAAGTAAAAACATAGTCAATATTATTTAAAATTTATATGCCAAGTTACACAAAATTCTATAATGAACTTTAAATTTTGGAAAATATTTTATCTCACATTTAGGATTTCTCTATACCGAAATTAATGATTTATAACAATGTGTATTTTGATAATTGTGATTAAAACATAATCACTTATTTTAAAAATATATCAGGTAATAATTTCGGTTTTATACTGAATAAAAATAATAAGTTTCAGAATCACAGAAAGAGGGAATTTCCCCCTGAAATAATAAAAATCTAAGTCTCGAAAATTATTGAATAATTTTCGTTGCTGGTGTTGGCATTTTAGAGACATTTAATTATCTAATATTTTAGTTTCTTTAATTTAAACTACTAAAATAAAGTTTGTTACTTGGATTTCTTTTTTCTTTTCAAAACAATATTTTTATTTATATATGAATTAATGTTATGACATGATAATACCAACTGAAAGGGAAAAAAAAGAGCAGTAATGTATGTTTCAACTTTAACTAGGACGTTTTATCAAATTTGAAAAGAAAGAAAAAAACTGTAAATAATTTTAAAAGAAATAAATTCAAAATTTATTTACTTAAAATACTTTTTGACATATAGAAAAATGCCAAATGATATTAAAATTTAAATAGCAAAATAAAAACTTTTTTTTTAAAATTTTGCTGCTGCAGGTCTGCCAACTTTTCAGAAAATATTTTATGCAGTGGTAGATAATTGAAAATTAAAGCTATCAGGATTTTAGCAGCATTTTAAAAGCATTACTACGATAGAGTTGTAACAAAGTAGTACAGTCAAATCCCGCTATAGTGAACCTTCAAGGGACCAAAATTTCCATCATTCCTATATCCGTTCCACAAATAATTTTAAATAATGGTTCCGAACTCCTCCTATTTATTGTACATTATTTAAATAAATAACCAATTAAATAAAATACAAAAATGACTGAAAAATAATACGTAGTAACAAATAATGTGTTAACTTGCTTTTATTTTTTATTACTCTTCATCTGGTGTACAAAAAAAATAAATTAGTAATCTTTAGCTGGTGCGGGGAGAAATTTGTCCATACATCTGCCTGGGTTGACCTTTGTTTAGGGATGGAAAAGTGTGATAAAAGAAGCAAACAAGAGAAAATTCTAATCACTACATTACACTCTATAAATGGTTTTAAAAATCAGTATAAGTATTTATTTTGAAGTAGACATTTCAAAATTATTTAAAAAAGTGAAGTTAAAAAATCAGTCGAAGACAGAAAAAAGTTCATAATATCCAACTTCCTCACTTTTTTAGTTCACTATTTCCACAAAAAATAACATTATACGTGTATAGTAAGGCACGGGACCGATAATTTCGTTCACTATATCCGGGAGTTCACTATAAACCGTGTTCACTATACAGTGCCCGCCGTTTATTGAAATCACTTTCGTTTTATGCTATTTTGATTTTATTAAGCGGTTGATTTTATTAAGAGGCGATTCAACATTTGAAAAAAAAAAAATTTTTTTACGATCTATTCTAAATGCACACACTTTTAAATTTTAAATAATGACCACATTAATGCTTTATTTTAACTAATTTAATTATTTTAATAAAGTAAAACCCAACATAAGATTAAATTTACAAAAGTTTTGCAAAAAACCGATCAATGGTTGCTTGAGTTGCAGTATTTAAAATTAACTTTTCAACATCATTTGAGAGTTTATAGAAGTTTTTATAGTTTTCGATATTCCTCCTCTTTGTTTTAAGGCTTGCCGCAATACATTAAGTGCTTTTCTGACTTCCATTGAAGATGGCACTAATGAGTTCATTTCATCTTCTGAGTCTGATTCCTCCATTTCTTGATGGGAAATAACTTTGCAATTTTTGATGTCTATAACAATTTCAGAATCAGATTTTTCTCCTGATGTTTGCTGGTTATCGTCAATAGCTACGTAACGTGAAAAATTCTCGTCCATTTCATTTTCTTCTTTGCTGATCATTTCTTCGAAACAGTTATGAGCCCCATCTCCGTCTCCATTGAAGCTTCACGTTGACTACATTAGGAAGCTTATCATAGTTTTGCAACACTTCAAATTTATCTTTAAGACTCAAATCCTTCCTTTTCGGCATGCTGATAAAATTTAACACCAAACGAACTTAAAAATGATATATGCTCTAACTTTAACTATAATTTACTCAAACGGCTTAAATAATATGGAACATGCGCACAGACAGTTTTTGGAAATCTATTCATGTTCTCTGTTAAGATAGATAACAAAAGAAGCTTCTCTCCCTTCTATGGTTCATTCAATAAAAAGTAAGATAAGAATTCGACCCCCTGTTGAGTGAGATAGGTTTCTCCAAACTTCATTCAAGTCAAGGAATTAGCATTGATAAATTGATTTCTATGAACTAGCCGCTTACCACCCACATTTTCCCTTAACTCTTACACTATGTATATCACAGGAAAGTGCTAACCGCACCTGTTTCACAGGTTTGTGAGTAACTGTTGCTTCTTCTAAAAAAATCTTTAAACTTCGAAAAAATAATATTTTATAAATAAGAACAAAAAAAGCTGAAATATTGCACCTTTGATTTTAAAAAGCGGCGGCATTGATTTTATTAAAGGATGATTTTTAACATGTATTAATATTGTAACGATTCGGTTCTTGCCGATTTGATTTTATAAAGCGGCTGATTTTATTATCCGGTGATTTTATTAGCGGCGGGCACTGTAGCAGGGTTAGACTGTATTTGATATAAACACGTAGTGGTGTGGAAAATAGTTTCAAATCTAATTTACAAATCAGTCATACTTTAAAACATAAACTTAGCTACACCACTAGAACACTACACCACTTTTGATTAAAATAAAGCCCATGCACAGAATTGGTGTTGAAACGAAATATAAGGAAGGACTTACTTTAAACAAGAAAAGTTTTTTGTGTGAAGGTCCAGACTCTTGAATAAGAGTGTAGAGAGGTGGTTTCCATTTTCTTTTGCTACACAACTCCATGAGAGCAGAAACAGGATGTTTACCTATTAGGGAGATTTAAATAAATTTTTTAATAATAAAGAAAATATCATGTGACCCTTAAACATATGTAGAATGGCTTTTAATATGCTATTTGCGTATTTCTATTTATTTCTAACAATTTCGTTATTTTGACATGAGTTAAATAATAAGTGACACAAAAGAGAATGAACAACATATCACCTTGCAAATCCTTGAGAACACTTGATACTAACTTCTTGGATCCTTCACCTTCAGAAACAAGGCCTATAAGACAAACAGTTAATGCAATAAGAAAACATAATTTAGTACTATTTTGTGTTTTAAAGCAAGTTTTAGAAGTGATTTTTGTTTGTTTTGAATAGTTTGGTACATTAGTTTTATTGTTTTTTTGTCAGTTCAAGGCAATACTTGTACTTTAAGTGAAATTGAAACTAAAAATTTTTTAATGCATTATAATTTTGCAATGCTGTGAATATATGAATCTCCCACTTTTGGCACTAAGATTTACTTTAGGATTATGTTTAGAGTAATTTTGTGACAAATTTTTGTTTTAGAACTGATTTAACAGTTATGAGACAAGTTCATTCAAGACATTTTTCAATTATCTGTTTTTTTTTTAAATTCCTTTTAAAACAGCTTGAGTAATTAAGGTGCAAAACCTTTTGACTCCTTTTAGTACAAAAAAAATTGGGAAAATGTAGTCATTGTACTGCAAAGTATGTAACCAGGATTTTCTTTTTAAAAAATGAAATATGATATTAATAAGAATGTGACTAAGAATTTATTCAGATTGAAGCTGACAAAAAATTGGACATGATAATATATTTTAGTCATTCTCTTTCCAAAAGTAAAGTTAGTGATTCTAGGTGGCTAATATACAAGTTACTTTTGACAGTTAGTTGTTCTGCCCTCTAAACTTTTAGAAAAACTACTAAGTCAATATTTATTGTTATAAACTTATCTTTATAGAGCCATGCACCTTGCAGTGCAGTAAATTCTTTAATTAACTTTTTTTTCCTATACTTGAAACAGAATTTTACATACTCATTCAAGAAAAAAATATTGAAATTTAAAAGAATAGAATATAGTTTTAAATTTAAGCTTTCAAAATTGTTCAGATATTCATATTTTTTTAAACACTCACACACTGATTACATCTTATCAATAGTTATAGAGCTAAATTTTTGAACCCATTTTTTATTACTAATTACTAGATGAGTAGCAGTTCTTTGTATGGTATGAGAAAAAAGTGAATGATCAATAAATCAGTTTTAATGTATACTACAAATGCAAGCACCAAACTGAAAGATATATACTCACATAATAGAATAAAAAATCTTGACAGTCAAAAATTATCAAAACTTAAAATAAAATATAATTCAGTGATGTCAGAACTATACATTGTGAAATTATTAAGGTTCATTTTACCAGTGATAATCTAGTATATAAAACCAAAAATAACTTTTGATAGATCAAACCTGAAAACTACCTTATTTATAAAATATTTATCAAATCTTATGAAAAACTCATTCTTTGAGATGTAACACACTAACTGGTGGTCGAAGGTAGTTTTAAAGAAGACAGTTAGGTCTGACGTGTCTTCGAACGCATTTACACCAAATTCGGTGCAGATTGATTCATAATAGCTGATTTGTATATGGCATATATACGCATACATATAAACATTTTGCTTTAATTATATAAATGAATATTTTTTAAGAAGAATAAACAAATACATATGCAGTTAACTGCAAAGAAAAGAAAACAGGTATGTTTAGTTATTATAAAATTAGATACTACAAATGGCAGTATAATGAATAATTTTCCTACCTTTTTTATCAGTTTTAATGTCCAACACTAATGGCTCTAAAGAACCTTCTTTATTTTTTCCTAAGCCTTCACCTGGATTCCACCCCATCTTCTTAAGTAAACTCATTCCTTTCCCTTCTGTAACAGGAGCTGCACGAGTAAAAATATCCTACAAAAGCAAATTTCATAGATTAGAGATTTAACAATTAAAACTAATGATATCTATATTACATTTATCGCTTACTGATTAAAAAAAATCTCTTCTAGAAATAGAAGAAATTAACAAATTTATAAAACTTTGAAAAATAGAATAATCACCACAATTTACAAATTTCAATATCAGTCAACTATTTGAAAAATAATTTAGGTATAACATTGGTAAATAAATTGATCTAAAAATAGAATTGTATACAGATTATTTTGAAACATGAAAGTAAACAATAATAAAAATACCAACTTCAGTATCAAGTTTTGCTTTTATGACTTTTATTGAACAAAAGTAAAATAAGAATTTCAACTAACAATATTTTATGTTTAAAATTTTCACGAAGTAGCTAAACAAAATACGGAGAAATGTTTTAACTCTTAAATCTTAGTTCAGTACCCAATCAGTTATATATCAGTAATTCAAGAAAAAATTGGTTTCTTATTTCTCATTCTTTTAATACTCTATCAGATAAGATAGTGTGGATTTTTAACGGAAGTTTCAGTGCAAGTTTGTCGAATATCTCATTGCAGGGAAGGTTATAGCATAAACACTGAATATTTGCTCTGAAGTTTCAGATATTCAGTCTGCTTTGAATATGCTGTTATGGATAACAAAAAATATTAATTACATTCAAACTATAGCATGAAAGATATTCAGTAGATTAAATTTCTTTTAAAGGTATTCTAGAAAATATTAAAAAAAAAAAAGGAATCTTCCTAAAAATATAATATTTCGTGTTATTTAAAGTAGCATTCATTTAATAAACTTTAAGTTCAGAGTAATTTTAAGATATACACGATAGTCACTGTTTTATATATATATTTTTTTGTTTCTAAATAAACAATAATTTTTACAACTCTGGAAAAATAATACCAAGATTCAATAAGTGAAATCATTTAAAAATGCTTAAATTTTATTTTTATAATTTGGAACCATTTGATGTGATGTACCACTTTCAAATAAATAAAAAACATATAAAATATTATTTAAGGGAAAAAAATAGTATTTTAAAAAAAAAGTAGCAGAAAAGATACTGAAAATACTAGTGTTTACTGCATAACTTAAAATCAAATTTTTTTTCGCAAAATAACTTTCCAGTAACAAAAAAATTCTCAGCCATATTTCATATCAATTAAATTCTTCAAGTTGCATATTGACAAGCTTATTACTAGAAACAATTAATAAAAATATAAATTTTTGCAAGACTAAATACTACTGTCTGCAAATTAATGTAACTGTACATTTATTCATGTTTTTTGAAGTTGCACAATTCTAGTTTATGTTTAGAAATATTTGTTTACCAATAAAGACTTTAAAAAAAGAAAAGAAATAAAAAATAGCTATTTTGAATGTTTTCAGTTTGGTTGATAAAACAGAAGCTTTTTAGCCGTAATTTTTTTCTTTTTTTGTCAGTTAAAGATTTTATCCTAACTGACCAAAAATGTTTCAACAAAGGGTAATTTTTTTCTTTCAATAAAAAAAGAACCATATTTAAAAAAATTTAAGTAGAGAAGTATATGGGTAATTATTTTTACAAATTACATACTCTCATTCAACAAAGTCCTTTTTTTTTGTTTTCCTATTTCTATATGACACATAATATAGAAATGATGCTTAAATAAAATGTATCATTTTTAATATAATGACAACTTTACTGCATAACCTATTTGAAGAGAGGGAGACACACATTAAATTGAGGTTTAATCAGAAAGTATTTTACCTTCAATTAAACTTAAAACTTACTTAACTTAAAATTCCCTTTTATTATAGGACTCTAATTCCAGAAATTATTAATTTTTTCTTTTAAATTACACTATAAATTAGTTTTTAAGTATACTAATTATTACTCTTTAGGTACTAATATTAGTTTAAAAATATTAGCATATATTCATATAGTTTTCATGCTTTTTTTGGACATATCAAAACAATTATATAAACAACACATGTGAAGTTTCGTGAATATGTGTTAATGATATTTTGAATTATAAGTATTAAAGTCTTAAATACATATTAGATAGATTTTATTGTATATTTATTTGAAATAGCATAATTTACAACTTTAAATTCCTTGTTATTTGAAACTAAAACTTCAGCTTTCTAATACGATAATTTTGTGTTTTGACCAATTTTTTGATTTTTAATTATTAATTTTCATGTTTGTTTTATGAATCAATACATTTGCTTCTAACAAAAACTAACTTGTTTACAGGTTTCTAACATAAGTTAGTTAAGCTGAGTTGATAATCATACATAGCTTTTAAAATTAAAAAAGATTTACCAGATTGAAATTAAACTAAGCAATAAAAATCAACTCTATGTAATTAAATTTTGGCAATCACGATTCAGAATGCACAAAAGTATGTGATGCAAACATTATGGAAAATACAATAGTTTAAAAGCAAAATTTTTTGAATGTATATTATGGAAATTTATCAGGGCTATACACAACTCACTTTAGTGCTGTATTAGTCAAATGAAAAAAAAAATTACCTTCCAGATGTATTTTGAAAATATTTATAGTTATTGGATTTATTTGGAAGTATTCTTTATAAGATAGGAAAACACATAATTTTATCTTTTGGTTTATTCTAATTAGAGATAGCTTAACAGCTAAGCTAACCTTGAATTAGCCATTATAGTGTCTCATCCAATTGAAGACAAAAATAACAATTTTTCACAGAAATTGACCACTTCATCCTGGGTAGATATTATTTAATGCATATTTATACCTTAAATATCATTTTAAAAATAAAAAAATAGAAGCATACAAATAAATCACATGAAAGAAATAAAAAAACATACAATTGTAAATTAATTTTTAAAGATACTTTTTGTGTGTTCCAGATAACCAAAACAATTAAAAAAGATATGTAACACAAGTCAATTAGCATTGCTTATCAAGTAGTGATTAAAACATCAAAAAATTTATGAAGGATAAATTAGTGGGAATTTTGACAAATTGTTCATAATTAGCTGATAAAGAATTGTAAAATTTAAATTTATTTATCTTTTAAAAGAAAGAAAAGTAACAGGCTCCATTAAAATATTATCTATCTTCTTTTTAAAAGATTTTGATTACTTTAAGTTCATGCCTCAGGTGCAGAACTTAAGTGTCAACACAGTGATATATTTCTCACAGTGACATACATTTTCTCATTTATATTTAGAATGCAATTTAAAAATTTTATAAAGCATATTAAAACAATTTTAGAAATAAATGAAAAGGTAGTTTTTTATTGCAGTATTGTGCATTGAAAAATGAAAATGTTTTATTTTCCATTAAGCATACAAATAAAATAAAAGCAATTTTACAAATCTGTGGGGGTTCAAACAAATATTTAAAATTTCATTGCATTTTAAATAGGATTTCAATAAAGAAAAAATATATAATTTAGTTAAACAAATCACTAAACAATAATAGTTAAAATAGCAATAATAGCTAAACAAATTGAATAATTTATAAATTTAGTGCAATAACTTGTGTTATTAATGCTAAATAAACATTTAATTCAAGTTTTTTTTTTTTTTTTTTTTGCTTAGTAAAAAAATTTGTTTATACAGAAGAACCTCAATTTTAAATTGTCCACCGGACTAGTGTTAAAAAAAAAAGGCATGAAACTGAAAAGCGCAAAATCGATAATTCGGCAAAAAAAGAGAGCATTTTTTTCAAAAATTGATACTTAGATGAACCATTAGAAAAAATTAGTAACATTAACTTGTTTTACATTTCTTTATTATTTCAAACAATACTTACTATTGTTTGCAAATTTACTTTTTGGTTTACAAAAGCAAATAAATATTGTTTTAGAACTTTTATGCTCTGAAACGCTTGATCAATTGTAGTCATGTCCTCCGACATATTTATTTTCTTAGTTTTCATCATTATCATCAGGAGCTGGCATTATAGCAGATATTGAAGGAATCAAAAAGCAATGAAATGTGCGCTGCAAGAAATATACATGCCATCGAGGGGACAATGTACCTGCTGGATACCGAAGTGTCTGCTTTATTAAACCCATTTGTCATGCATTTTAGTCGACATTATAGAAATTGTATTAAAAGCTTCCTGAACATTTCATTTTACTTTAGAAGAATCTTGCAGGTCATAAGAATCGGGAAAAAAATGATTACCTAACCAGCTGCTTAGTGCAATGTTCTTTAAATGATTAGGTTATTACAAGATTCAAAGGTTGAAGTTTGATGGGCGAATATCCAACTGATGGAAAATTTTACAATTTACACAGCCATACTACCAGCCTTTCCGAGCTTTGCCCATCTGACCATCCTTCTCTAGGGGATGACGAAAGGGGAAGATCTCCTCTCACAAACAAAAGAACAATAAGTTAAAATAGAAAGAACGTTAGAACAGCTTTTAAACAAATTTATCTCCCTTTTTAAAGAAGAAAAAGAAAGAACTCTGAGAAAACTAGTGTGAGCTTTGTTGAGAAAATGATTTTTATCTGTTAAAAAAACGTAATAAGCAGGATTTTCTAAAAAATTATAATATAAAATAAAATCTGGTATAATTTAACATTATCAATATAGGCTATTTTTCCAGACCATTAGAAAATGACATAGGAAGAGGGATAACATACAAAACAGACAATGTATAACAGGGGTTTCACTGTGTATATATTTATACTGATTTTATCATATTGCTTTTTATTTAATATATTTTACTTGTGACACAAATTGTGATTTGTGTAGTCTCTGGAAATCAAATAAATTTCTATTAATTTAATTTTCTCTTAAAAAATTATTATTATACTTGAATTCGTTTTACTTATCAGAACAGATAAATCACTAAGTAACAGTTGTTAGGAGTTCAACAGCATGATGACCGGAGGAAAGTATGAGTTACAAAATGAGGGAAATATATTTAAAAAAAGATTTTCTCATTGTGTAAGTAAATAAGCAAAATATTTCTGAAAAATACGGTATTACATGATAAAGACGAAACTACAACACATTCAATTGCAAATAAAAACATAAAAGAATAATGTGCAATAACAATTAACTTAGTAACATGTAGCAATAATCAAATAAAAAACAAAAACTTTGATTAAAGAACAACAATTTTATCATAAATCCTTTATTCATTCATATAATTATATAAAACATGCCACATGATAACAAAAATATTATTTATTTACTTCTTACCAAGATTTATATGTTTCCACCTTTGGTCAGCAACTTTCCATTCCATTTGAAGACAGCAATTTCTGAAAGATGTTCTAAAAGAATATTTCCTGTAACAAGCTCTCAATTTATAGGTTTATGCATCACCCACAAATAAAAAGTACTTAGAACCAACAGAAAGCTTAACTCTTTAAAAAAAAATTGAAATCAAAAACTTTTGACATAAGTCATTTGGACACTTATTGATCAATGGCACAGTGTCATTTTGTGACAATGTAACAAAAATTTTATTCAAACATTTAAAAAAAAAATATAATAAACATATATGGTTCTAAATACTTACATGTTTAACAGTGCTTTCGACTAAAAGTAAAACTGTTTTACTGACAAAAAGGAAACACAAGTATAAATGTTTATTTAAATTTCAAAATAATAATTTAATAGGTTAAGTAGTATAAATATAAATTACATTATTCATATTAAGATCTAAGGAGCTACATGTCAGCCATTACCAGACGTTATTATGTTGTAACCAGATGGAATCAAGACGGGAAGATTAAAAGTTAAAATAGATAACTTTTCCCTGTGTTTTATTGCATGTTCTTTGGCGTGGGTGATGTTAGCGGGATACAGCAGGAATATGTCCCTCTCAATAATTATAAATTTCTTAATAAAGAAATTTTTATGAATCATCATCGATTTAAATTCATCAAAGTTAGAAACAAAAAAATAATAGAAATAATAGATATTTTTTCAAATATTGAGTAGACATAAGAATTTTTTTTCTAAAGTGTCAAATTTAGAGAGTATTGTGTATTTTAGTTTTGTTCCCCTCAAAAATTGGACCCCTGCAACACACATGTTCTTTGATAAAGCATATGGTTTTCAAAACTGCACTTTGAAAAAATATAGGCTACCCATAATATTTCATGGAAAAATAATAACTAAAAAGATCAATTGAATACTCAAAAATAGTGTTAAAAAGAATATTATTTCAAGAAATTGCACAAAGGGCACTTTTGTGCCTCCTAAACTTTGCTTCATTCATATTTCGTACAGACCTCATAGCAATAATACCAATCCCTTCACTCGCACTAGAGAGTAATGTAATACTATAAATTATTTTAATTTTTTAAGAAGGATAATAAAAAATTTACAAAAAGCACTTGTCCATGCATAAATTTCTTCTGCATTTCTATATTTTAACTCTGAAGAAGGCTCAAAACAATCGTATGTAAGTGGCATTTTTTAATTTAATTAATTTATATTCAACAGAAAATTAATACATCTTTATTCGGACTATGTTATTTTTAAAGAAAATTTATTTATAAAACCACAGATCAAATAGATTGATAACTGGCTGTTTGATAAAATAAACAGACATTATATATATATTTCCTTTTTTGCAAAATTGACATATTCTACTTTTAGGCACTGTAATATATATTTGTGGATGATAACATAATCTTGACTTACCCATTATAAAAACACTTAGTATTTCCACTTCTAGGTCAATTCTGTTTCTTGATTAAATTGAGGGCTTGCTACAAGATGACTTTGAATTCTTAATCTGAATACGCACATGAGGGTTCTTAAGAAATACCCTATCCTCTGCAATACAATAAAGAGGATGTCATACTTTAAAATATGAAGTCTCATAAAATATAGTTACAATAGTTTCAAACTAACGTTCTTTTTTTAATTTTTGAAAATATTGTAAGTATATTTTATCAAACTCCATTATTTCATACAGTTCTACCGTACTTTTGGAAGGGTTAAAAAGGAGAAAAGAAAATTATCTGAGAAAAGCAATAGCATTGCAATAACTGGTGTCCTCATCAGTTTTAATAAATTATCCCTTAAGTTTTATATATGGAAAACTATTTTTCATTCTGTATGCTTACCCACATAGCAAACCAGTTTTTTGTTTTTACACTATTTAACTTTCTGGAAATTTTACTCCACTCACAAATTCACCAGAACATTCAATTGCACAAGGCAAATAAAACACTATTCATGAGAGCATTTTAATAAAATTTCTTACTTGAAATCTTTTTTTATGTAAAAAGGAAAAATGAGTTTTAACACACAGTTTTCTTAAGATAAAGACACCAAAAGTTTTTACGTGAAAGAGACAAATGATAAATAGCATTAGTTAAAGACAAAAGGAACTAACTTGTACTCAATAAATATTAAAATATCCCCATAATATTAAAATATAACTTTCCACAAACTAGATAACTTGAATCTAAAAACAAGATAAAATTACGGTTAAATCCTAAAAAAAATAATAATTGGTAATGGTATAAGCAGTAAAAATTTAAAATTGCAAAAATTTTACCTTACCTTTTTTGCCCTATAATTCCAATGTCTTGGCCCACTAAGTTCTTCTACACTTAAAAGCTTAGCACCTGTTGAGCCAGTAAACAAACCAGGAACTTCTTGTGATTGAACCCAATCATTTATCTAAATCATGATAACATGCAAAATTAATAATAACACATATTTTACTAAATAAATAATTCAACAGCTTTGGCTGAAAGTATATTTTTAGTCTAATGAATTACAACAGGAAAAAAAACTTGAGTAGGTACAAGGTTTGTCAAAAAATTAAAATTAGTGACTTTACTATGAAGCATACACGCAAAACATTTGATAAGCAGAAATGGTCAGCAGTATAAGCCACGTAAAATGGCTATCAGGGATCATCATCTTATCTAATTCATTAATGCATCATCTAATTCATTAATGCAAACTGCTTTATGAGTGTACCTGTATTAACAAACATTAAATAATTCTAAAAGAATCCTTTATATAATTGCGTTGAAAGATCTTGCCACGCTGGTAGCTCGAGTAATGCAATTCATAAGTGCCAACGATTTTCAAACGACCTAAATAGTCCTGCAAGTTTTTTGTTCCTATGCTTAAAAACTAACAAAATAGGACATTTTGGAACAGCTTGACTTTAATCAAGGTATTAGAAGATTTATGGAAAAACCAGACTGTGAACCCTTTAGTGCCAAAAAATCTTACTGTATCAATGCGTAAACAGTTTATTTTTAAAAATTTTTGTTCATATGAGTTTATCAATTGGTTAAATAAACAGAAAATAAAATTTTTCACTGATATTACTTTTGGGACAAATCCTATATATAAATTACTGGTGCACAAGATAATTATGTATTATTTGTTGCTATATATTCACTTAAGCTTAATATCAAACCTTCTCTGCTACTGAATATTTTCCTCTTTTTTAAAGTGATTTATCTATAAGGAAATATTAGTGTAAAAAATCTAACAGGTATATAATATTAGGGGTAGATATAACAAGTGTATTAATAAGAAATATTTAATTAATGAGAGAAATACTGCATACTTTTTTCTATTTTTAAAGAGTTCTATAATTGCTACTTTCAAAATTATAATTGAAGTTTACGTTATTAAACTTTTTTTTTAATTGTAAAATTGTATAAGTTTAAAAGTGTTTATTTATTCTTCTATTTTATGCCAATATTTAAAAAGAGATTAATTAAACTATTTGGTAGATCTGAAGAATTACAATAAAAAATATACACCAGTATTTAAAAATGTTTAACAAGTTCTCAAACTTTTATTTCTATTTATAAACTAATTCTTATGTTTGAATGTAAAAAGAAAAGTAATTTTAAAATTAATTATATTAAATATCTACTATATAAGATCAAATGAGCTTTATAACTCAATTCAGAAAATTAACCCAAACAAAATGATGAATTAAAAATAAATAGTTTACAACATTTGTTTGTATTTACTTATTGAATTCAATTAAATTATTTTCACATGGTTTTGAATTGTTAAATTTATTGAGCTTAGCCCTAAAAATTTACAACATAAAATTCTTGCAGTTAAAAAAATGAATAAATTTCTCAGTGGCTGCATACCAAATAATTATTATTCAGTCAACTAGATATTCTGCTATTAACAGTCTGCTGAATTACTTGATGTTGTACTCCAGTGGATACCTGGACACTGTGGAGTTTATGGAAACAAACAGGTTGATTCTATTGCGAAATTGCTTCAGTCGTGTTCAAAAATATTTTTTCATTCTACAAAGCTGTATATCCAACAAATTAAGTCACAAAATTTTAAAGTACAACTACTTGATCATTTGCAGTCAAAGCGATGGAGAATTGACGATCTTATACGTATTCCCAACTCTCCATGTCGCGAAGCTGTTGCAAAATTCCGTGTTTTGACGGGTCATGACAGTTTAGGAAAACAACTCCATCGTATTGGGGATTTTGAACCATATAAACTGCCCATTTGTAATTTGGCAGAGCCAATGAATCAAGCTCACCTCCATCATCTCTCATCGCTCCATGGCGATTCTGAGATGACACTGTATTGGCGAGCAAAATAACTTTTAATAAGGCAATGACTTCAATCAATTTTTATGTTCTACTTCACTGTACTTTTTTACCTTGTTAGCTTTGTTGTTGTTCCTTTTGCATTGCCATGCCAATGGAAATAAAAAAAAAGTAAAAATAAGTGAAAAATATGATATTTGACATTTTAATGATTTATAGCAAACTGAAACACCAGTATCTATTTCTACATTAAAGGTAAAATCTTTCAAACAAGACTAACTTTTAAACAATTATTTTTCAAATTTGCAGTTATTTGGATCTAAGAGAAACAGTAAGTCATCACTGAAATTACTTTAATTTATAAAATCAATTATTGAGAAATTTTTTTTATGTAAATAAAATAAAAAAATTCTAACTACTTTTTTTCAGATTTTATATTTTAGTACAAATATGATTCTGATGATCTAAGAGATTTTTTTTAGTAACTATTAGACTGTTTTTTATTATTAAAAAATACCAAAATATATTTTGGCTTGCAATTAGAGCATCAGAAAAAATAAATAAATAAAAGGGATGCTGTTGTCCCATCTGTGTCAAAGCAGGGGTCTATCCACACATTTTGTGAAAGGTGCGGTTTTCGTGAAATTGTGAAAAAATTACTCACATTCTTTCAACCAGGATCCGCTTTTATGAATTTGTGCAAATAGGTTCAATAGGTCAAATAGGTTTTTCAAAGAGTTTTTAAATTGTAAATAGTTACAAGATTATATGCTCGGCACTGTAAAATTATAATTAAAAAATTTAAATTTTCAAAAATAAACAGCAATTGCTGCTTCTAAATTAGAGATGCAACATACAAATATTTGGTATTTAGCCTATACTGTTGAACACAGAATATTCATTTCGGACGAATAATGGAAGAATCGTCTGCCGAAGACAAAACTTAATTCTTTACATCCATCCTTCTTGTTTTCTGCCCTGGGAAGGATTTATTCGATTAATAAAACTATAATGAAGATAAACAAATTAGTGAAGGGTCTGATTAAAAGAAAAATCATTTTGTGAAGGGTCCGTTTTTAAGTTCAAATATTTTGTGAAGGGTCAGTTAACGGACCCAAATTTCTTCTAAACAGACCCCTGCAAAGGGTTAGGAAAATTAACAAATAGTGATGAAATAAAATAATTATTTGAATACATACACTTGCTTGTGCCTGTTCTAAAGTTTGGAGAGCCTCTGTATCATTAGGATTGGTTTGTAACTTTGTTAGGGCTTTGAATCTTTGGGCCACAATAGCAGAAACATCAATTGGCTGGAAGCACAAAGAGATTTAATTCAAACTTATAACAGTTTAAAATTTTAAGACATACAATAATCAAAAACAAATAACTTTAAAATGAGGTAATAATTTTTGGCAATAAAGAGACAAAAATAAGGTTAGTCAGAAAACAGTAGTAATTTAACATTAATATCGATAATTAAGTTCAATTACGTTAATCTGCTACTATCTGATAAACTGAACAAATTTTCTCCATTATTTTAGTAAATATTTAGGCTCTAGCTCCAAATTGGATTTTGAACCTAAAAGGCATATTTTGTTCTCATTTCACCAATAAAATTACAGATAGTGAATGGATCGATGAATATTTCATTGCACAAGAGCCGCTCGGCAACATGCAGAGCCAAAAACATGATACACTTTGAATACATAATATATATATTACAGTTAAATTATGTATTCAAGATAAAGAAGTAAAATGGTGTTTATTAACTAACTCTGAAGTACATCATACTTATAAAATGCAATAGACTACAATGCCGCAGATATCTATTCTAATCCAATTTGAGAAACAGAAAAGTAAGAAGACCATCTATTAGGTGGTCTAACTCTGTGGAGAAGTACTCCCTAATAGCAAATAAGGGAAACTGGAAGAGCCTTGGAACTGGACCAGACGTCAAAGACTGCTTGGGGCGGCCTTGGTCAATAACAGGCTGTAAGACCTTGAAAGAAGAAGTTCCTAATGGTTTTGAAACCAATGTTTATCCAAAGTAGGCTAACTACTTAAAAAGGAGAGAACTATGGATAGAAAATAAAATCAGATTTTGGAGAGTTAAGTGCTCTTTTGCCGTAGTAAACTATGAAATAGATTTTATTTCAATGTCAGTAAGGGGAAGAAGAAAAAAACGGAACATTAACTGGAGCACATATAAATTACCATGGCACAGAAGTTGAAACACTGAGCTCTCGTTGTGAAAGACGAGGGATCTACACCAGTGGATGCTAGACTCCGATCCAACTTCAAATGATTAGATATCAGCTTATAAGGGTGGTAATGGGCAATGTTGACACTATTGCTACCATCATGCATTTGGTCCAAAAATAAAGGGGCTTTTTAATCTCCCTGACCTCCACAACTAACAACTGGTCAGTGTGGGAGGACTTCATCAGACATTTTGTTCAAATAAATTTTTTTTAAAAACCAGTGAATAAAAAAATTCAAATGACAGAGAAGTTGCATATTAAAACTTTAAAAACTAAAATAACACTTTAGAAATCCATTTAAAAAACAAAGCATTTTATTTTGTCAACAAATTTAGAAATTGATTTTTAGTCAAAAAAAAAAAATAGTTAAATGACTAGAAAAAAAATGTCTCCTTAAAAACAATTTAAAAAATTTATCAGGCAGAAGACATTTTAAAATTTAAATATGCTAAGTCAGATAAATAAGAGTAAAATTTAAAATTAAAACATAAAAAAATGGCGGAAAAACACTGAAATGGAAAGTTAATTCTTCATGCTGTTTTCTGCCCAATTAAAATCCCTTCACCCTCCTCCTAAAATATTCTATCTCAAAAACAAGCAATAAGAGAAATCGCTCATCCACATTTTTCTACAAGAACATTTTCTCAACATATAATAGCACATTTTATAGGTGCATAATTAGCTTCAATAATAAATCCTAGCTCAATCGTAAAGCTTACATATCTACATATGTACAAAGTTAAGTACAAACTTGTAATTAAAGGTATCGATCAATAAAAGATATTTATTTTTTTTGAGAATTATAAAATTATATTAAAAATAGCACAAAACATTGCCATAAAGAAAAATTAAGAAAAAAAATGTTAAAAATTTTTTTTTTTACCTTTTTAGGTTGAAAACTGGTTGTTTCTGTTGTAGTTACAGGATAAACTGTTGGCTGTTCATTGGCAGGCACTATATTTGGATACTGGACTTGTGTATAAAAAGTATTCATTTCGGAAGTAACAGGATACTGAGAAGGAGCTACAAATGAATAACTATTCGTAGGAATCATTGGGTAATCAACCAATGTAACATGAGGTTGTTCTGGTACAGCAACAGGAGTAACTGTTGATAATAAACTACTAGGGGGTAAAGAAGGTGGTAGTGGTGGTGGTAATGGTGGTGGAGGCAATACTGGTATTGTAGTTTCAGGAGGTGGTGGTGGAGGAGGTGGAGGCGGTAATGGCACAGGTGGTATAATGGCTGCTGTTACAGGATTTGGTGACAAAGTACTAGTAGTATTTGTCGCCTCTAGTATCTTTGGCTTGGATACAATAGGAACAGCTTTAGTTGGTAGGGAAAGTGGGACCAAGGCTTTTGATGCATCAGAATCTTTCTGAGTTTTAGAATCTGGCTCTACTGGAATCCATTCTAATTCCTTTTGCTTGTGCTTATTGCCACTAGATACTGGAAACTGAGAACTTAGTCGAGCAGTTTCTGCAACTTTTTCTGCGTGTGTTCTCACAGGAATTTGCACGGAATTCTAGATAAATATTAAACAGCGTTTTTAAAGTAGAAAACTAAAGTAGGAAAATACAAAAGTAAAGTAGAAAATATACAAACAAAGTTTTGCCAATTTGACTTAGAGAACAATCATTAAACAAAAAGATCATAATAAAGTTCATGTTTTTTATATTTAATATTTGTGAGTATAAAAGTAATATAATGTGTCTGAAAGTTATAAGTTTATCAGCTTAGCATTACTTTTTAAACAATGTAAATCATCAACAAAAATTAAAAATAGTAGTCTTAAAATGAGAATTACATCTCACTTCTAAAAAATTTAATTTGTTGTTTAAAGATAGTATTCATTGTAAACAGAATCAATTTTCGGAAAATCTGAAAATCTTGTTTGGATAAAAGATATTTAAGAAATGTAAATAATCTACCTTTATATTAAGTTTAATCGCAGATGCTTCTTTTATTTTGAAAGGGTGGTGAATAAAACCAGATTCTGCATTGTTACCAGCGTCATCCTTATCTTCTGCTACAGGGTCATTTTCTTTCTTCGACAATTTTGTACAAAAATCTAAGAATAAAATTTACAAATTCAATTGATATTCAACTGACATTAACTTTAGAGAGGATATACAACACATAAGTTCATTTAAAAACACAAAAAAATATTTGAAGATCAAATTAGAGAATTGTTCCATTTTTCACAAAAATGAGATTGTGAAAAAGGAAATTTGAAGAGAAATAAGTTTGGATCAATAACATGGAAAATGGGTTCTCCCCAAGAGTAACAGATTAACGACGAGTCGTACTGGAGGAAAACTATTCCTGTCCGCATGCAAAAAAAAAAATTTTCTTCCAGAATCAGCTTTCATGGACATAAACCATTCTTCTTCCCAGATCTTCTTTCATAATAACTTTGATAAAATGATAAATTTTATCAATATACTTATCAATTTAAACATGTAACAAAATAATACCTGTTAATTCTTGTACTGATTTTCCACCTGCTTTTAATGAAAGTATCTGCTCTTTCTTGAAATTATCTAAAGATAGTCCTTCGGGCAAAGTACCTTTTTCTATCATGCTAAGAACATTTTTTTGAGCAATTTCCAGAATTTTTGCTTGATCTATTTTCAAGCTGCTTGTACTTCGACTAAACATGTCCCCAGAAAAAAAAAAGATTATTAATTTTCTTTATTAAGAATAGTTTCAATTCTACAAATGTTACTTTACATGCATCTAAAATATAACAAAACATGCAACAATAAATATATCCAACATTAAATATATGCAACATTAAATATACACAACATTAAACTAATTAGAAAACTAGTATTTTTATGAAACCATTTGAAATAACCTAGGCTATAAATAAGCAAACATTTTATTTGAAATTAAAAAATAACAACTGTGCTTTAGAAAAAGTTCAATACTATACACTGTTGATATAAAAGAAACTACAGTACTGCTAAAAACAGAATGGCAGTTTTGTACAGTTATTAGATTGTAATTTATTGGATAAAGAAAAGGATAATCATTAGCATTGAATAAGATTTGAATTCCAAAATAATTTCAAAAAAAATCATGAAAATTTACAGAGGATTAGAATACTATTTTTAACAGCTATAACAAGCTTAAAACTTTTATTTAAATCTTTATTCAGTTAAATAAGCATTAAATATCTGAATAGGATTTTTTTTTCTCTATATTTTCTTATCGGACCTAATAGTATTGTTTCATTTTTATAGTCCTTATTTTACCAAAAATAATATAATAGTGGTTTGATAAGATAGATGTGTTTAAAAAGCAAAGAGAGGCGATCAAAACACATCCCTTGAAATGTTAAGGGGGTTTATGTTAGATCAAACACGACCAAATGCCGAAAAATCCAAGACAACTGCTCACCTATAGTATTGCAGTTAGCAGCCAATCTTTTAGCATTTTTAATGTGAAAATCCCTATATTTTCATTTAAAATGGATAAATTAAAATAAAAACAATTTTTCTTTACACAATATTCAACCTGAGCATTCTTAAAATCTGATTTTTTCATTAATTTAGATGACATCGTTTGACAAATTCTATCCTTTAGTCTTTGATTTTAAAATTTTTAGAATTCCCTGTTTACATATTTAAATTTTACTTAAAACTGTAAATAAGTAATTCTAAAAATATTTAAATTATTTTAAATGAATCCAAGAAGAAATTTACCATAGTGAATTATTTTGTTTCCTAAAAATTTGATTTTAACTCCTTGAAATTCCGAACTTTCATAGATATGAACTTTCACAAGACTAATATGAGCAAAATGAGTGGGAATTTTTTTCTCAGATATTTTAGAAAATTGAGATCTGATTTCAGTAAATCGTTTTTCATTTCATCTGATACACTTGAGTAAAATACTGATGTGTATGGTTAAGTTAATATTGCTAGCCCTATTGAAATGTTTTTTTTTAAATTTTTTTATTAATATTATTATTGAACCATAACATTTACTTTTGCAGTTGCATAATCAAAACCATTATTCATTATTTACAACAGATAATGTAATCCAAAGTAACATGCTTAAATATCTCAGCAGAAAAGAAATAATACTGTATTAAGAGTTTATTTACCTATGTTTGTCAGGTGATTTCGATCGAGAGCGCTTCTTTCTACTAGAATCATGTTCACGACTGGAACTTCTTTTATTATATGATTTAGATTTGTGTTTTGAATCTTTGTCTGGAGAACGACGTGAACGTTCATATGAATGGGAACGAGATCTATGCCTTCTTTGGGACCACGAAGCATCACGTCTTCTTGAACTGGACCTGGAACGTGATCTTCTACGCCTTCTAGATGTTGATCGACTTCTATCCCTCCTGGGATATTTCCTGTATCTTTTTTGAAATTCCTTAGATCTAGATCTTGATTTATACCTTTTATGACGTGAATAAGACCTTGAACGAGATCTATTCCTGGACCGTGAGATTTTTTTATCTTTGAAGGATTTAGACCTTGAATTTGATCTGGAGCGAGAATGACGTCTACTCTTATATGATTTCGAATGTTTCTCTGAACCATAAGATCTGCTTCTGGATCTTGATCGTGAATATCGGTCGGACTTCTTTTTTCTCTTAGACTCAATTGCTTCAGAATTTGAACCATGAACATTAACGGAGTGTTTAATATCCCCAGATTCAACACCTCCTTTAGAAATAGTTGATTTTGCATCATTTTTATCATCAGATAATACTGTGTTTGCTTTAGCTTCATCTTTATTCAAATTCAAAGATCCTTTTATATTTTCATTAGTTTGGGCTTCTACACCATCAACAGTATTATTTGCTTCGATAGTGATCTTATTACCAATAATATCTGCAACGGTAGTATTTTTACTTGCTTCAGTATTAATCTTATCCTTACTAGCAATATTTACTTCTGAATTAATAGTCTCGTGACCATCATTATTTGGAAGGCCTAATAATGTTTGCAGCGATGGCCCGTAAAGAATATCACTCTGATTAAATGATTGAAGTTTGATTTTTGATTCATAATCTTCAGAGCCTACAGTATTAACAATATTTAAATTGTTATCTTTAGTGTCTAATCTCTTTAATCTCTGAAGTCGTTTAATATCTTTTTCTTCAGAGCTTGAATGATCTATAACACATTTCTGTAAAAATAAATAAATAAAATTTAAAACATAACCATCGAAAAACTATAATATAAAAATATATTCATCTCTAAAAATATAAACATTGTTATTATAAACATGATTTGGCATGTGACAACGAAATAGTTTTAAATAAAAGCAAATTTTCATTAAAAAAAATCAACTTTGGTAATAAATTTTTAATTAGAATTTCAATTTTCAACAATCTCTTTTATTTTAAACATGAATCAAGAATATAAACATTAATGACAAAAAGTATATGGTATTTTTTCCAAAAAAAAGTATAAAGCACAACTGATGAAGTAAATTCAGATAATTATTAATAGACCATCATAATAATTATTATATTACCATCAGATTAAGAATTATTTCTATCAGAAGTAATAAAACTTTTAATTTCGGGGCCTGGGATATAAGGCCTCTTCTCCAAATTCTTGAAATATCAGAAGTAGTAAACTTTATTAGTAAGTGTATGCCCTTTAACATACATAGGATTTAGAGCTTATCAAATATTATCAATTTACTATTTTTTTCCCCACTTTAGTGCCTACCATTTATCCACTCCCTCTTCGTGATTTGAAATTTTAAGGGGCCCTTTATCTGTATTTCATGGTATTCCTGATATTTACATTTACAAGCCAGATCAGAATTTTCACATGACCCGATTATTGTCGGGCAATATTGTTTTCATGCTGAGGTACACATAAAAATTTAACAGAAGAAAAAAGATTTGAAGTTATATATAATAAAAAAAGCCATTAATTACCATATAATCTTTTGATTTTTCTTCGGAACTACAAGATCTGCTTCTTTTATGCTTAGATTTCTTCGTCTTGTGTTTCTTATCTTTCTTTTTCCTTTTTTTCTCATAATTCCATGACTCAGATTTAGAGCCATTCATTTTCTTCAGAAAAAAGTCAGCTAAAATCCCTTCAATATTCACTGTTTTATCTGTCTCTTTATCCTTTACAACAGACATTTATCTATTAAAAAATTAAAATGAACATAAATTTAAATATTGTTTATTTAAGCCACCAATATGTAAACAGTTCTAAGTAATTATAAAAATGAAGGAAAAAAAATACTTTTTTGAAGATGCTACCATATTGGATCCTGATCATACCAACCAGGGTTGGGTTTTTGACGTCAAAAAGTGGTTTTTGACATGACAAGGGTATAATACTGGTTTAAACCGTCAAAAACCCGTCAAAAATGTCTATAACTAAAGTTTGCCAAAAAAATGTATAAACTTCAAAACTACCAACAGTTGAGATGCATTATATTGAAATTTAATTATACTATAGGTAATCAGCAGGCTTTAAAATATTTTTTAATTAAAATTAAGGTTAAATAACAGATTTAAAATCTCAGAAATTTATATTCAAATGCATGTGCAGAAATTTTTTTTAAATATTTATATTTTGAAAAAAAAAATTTTTTTTGATACTTAAGAAAATTAAAAGTTTATTACTATGAATTTTTGACATATAAGGAACATATAACTAATATTTATAAGGAACTTACAAGTTATGTTGTATAAATACAAACTTGATACAAGTGTATGAAAAAAAAATTTAATGTTATACCGAATATCTTTATTATCCAGTATGTTAATTTGAATTTAAAAGTAGTTATATTTGGGAATAATGATAAATATAATTCATATTGTTTATTATATTTATTTATAATTATTACACTTATCATTTTAAAACAATTTTTACCTCTTAATTTTTTCCCCCACTTGTATTAAGAATACAAATAATGCATATCTTGAAAGCAAGAAGTAATTATTCAACAGCTGAATATTTAGATATTCAACAAAACTCTGCATATAGTATTTAGCAAAATGAAATTCACAAGTATTTGGATAAACTAAATTTTCAGCATAGTAAATGAATAGGCTGAATATACTGTAAATCGACACTAACTACTCTGTGTATTTAACAGAAAGCACTTAAATTTGTATTGTCTTATGTTAAAAAGATTATTAAGAAGATTTAGAGGAATATTAAAAAGATTTTTCTTTAAAAGATGTCTAATGTACAAAACTGCTAATGTTTATCTTTAAAAATGTCTAATTTTTAGTATAATCTATACTATACACTAAATTTGGTTATAAATAAATTTCTTAATAATATCACTGCAGATTTTCAATAACACATGAAAATGAATACATAATATTACAAAAGATGTGAGCTTTCAAAAGTACAAGATTTTGGTTACTATTCAAAATATAAGTGTTTCTTCAAAATTTTAAATTTATTTTTTCTAGAACAAATTTAGAAACACTATCCTTTATAAAAAATATATAAATTTTATGTATTAATTAAATTTCACATATGAATATAGGTTTTTGACATTTTCGACATTTTTGACAGTGAGGTTTTTGACGTGACGGTTTAAACCATGGCTTAAACTGTCAAAAACTGTCACATGTCAAAAACCTGCCAACCCTGATACCAACTAAAATAACAAGGCATCAAACTGCCCGTGTACGAATTGCCTGTTACCTGCATTCATTCTAAATTACAAAATAATTTATAAAAGCTTGCATGGTGGTATTCTTGGAGTTGCTCCAAGCTACGATTTTTTTTTTAAATGTTACTTAATAACTGTTGCTAAAGAACTGCAATAATTTTGGTGAAAGATTCCATTTTTATAAACAGATATCTCTTTACATAGAAGTTTTAGAATATTTTTTTGGTAATTTGAAAAATAAGTTAAAAATATATTACTTAAATCTGGCTTTTTTTAACTTCTTTTAAAGGCCATGGTAATAGTGCTTTTCTTTTCAATCTTATTTAATCAATGCAATAGGTTTAAATAACTACAATTTCACATTATTTCAATATGAACTGAAGCCAACACATTAGATTTAACATTCATTTAAGCTAGAAAACAAAACATGTGCATGTCAGATACTGAAGCTCCAAGATTGAAACCATGAAACTCAACATTCAGCAATGGATGTGAGATCTACTTTATCATACACTTAACAGTGTTTAAAAGGCTTAAGTCATACAACTAATTTAAATAAACTTAACTTAATTTGTAAAATGTACCGCAGGCATAAATAGCCATATTGTAAGGGTGCCGTTGCAAAGTTTCTACAAAAAATAACAAATGTTTAAAATACATTAACTAATTAAATATATTAAAAATATATAATTTTATTTTTAGTTTTATTTGAAAATTAATTACAAGAGCTGATAAGTTATTAAAAAAAATAGAAATATATATTTGGGCATGCATGCAGGTGGCAACAAGTTCAAGTCTGCTATGTCTTTAACAGATTTTTTTCAGTTACTCCTATGCCACTGTCCAATTTTTACCCAAAACATATGTTTATTGTAAAACAATAGCATCAAAGATAAAATAAAATACTCTGCATTTATATTAAATAAGGTAAAATTAAACAGATAGTACTTGGGACAGGTTTAATTTAATTATTGGTAAAGAAAAAACAAAAGTCTGGATTCTTTAAAAAAAAACTAATTTATTTTCATTTGATCACCCTCTGAATGGAGATGAAAATAAATAAAGTATCAACTATACCTGAATTTCTTAAAAACATTCAACATTCAATTCTAAGAATGAGGAAACCAAATTTTGCTTAATAAGAAAAAGAAAAGTACGTCAGAAAATAATATACAAGAAAAACTTAAAGATCATTAATGGTTTAAAAAACCATGACTTGTGGTTATGTTTAGCACAAACAACAGATAAATTAAAATGTGTGCTGGGGCTGGCTAAATTAATTACAAAGAGAAAAAGTGTCCAACGTACAAGAATTTCTAAAAACAATCGATAAGGTTATATTTTTGCAGCCGTATCTGTCTGTGATAACTACTATCAATAACATGCTAAAGAGCTTTACTAATAGTATATTTTTTTAAAGAAATGTTTAGTGATTTGCTTAAACCGGAGTTTTAATCTTTAAATTGGTCTCCTTCTGTGATGTTTCCCCCCCCCCTTCTTTTTTCAGCTTCCTGCGAGCCTCTGTCTAGTTGTATAGGTAATAATGTTAAGTTTTTGGATATTCCGAGCAACTGCTAAAAGAAAAAATATATCACCGATGGAGAATAACTTATAGCCCCCCTTGAAAAAACCACAACATGTTTTGTTTTTTTTTTCAATTTATGCAAATTCAAAAAACTTCTAAGATTTCTATATTGATATCTGCACTAAAATATTCACCAAAATTCAGCAATCTCTGGGCAGAAACTGCAAGAAACTTTGAAAAAAAATCACAGAAGGCAACAAACTCTAAGGGTATATATTATTGGATGCTTAAAGGGTACTTTTCCATTTCACCAGCGCAAGCAATTTTTGCTATTTCATCCATTTATTCATTTGTTAAAATAAAAACATTGAATTTACTTGCATTCAGCAAGTTTGCATGGGCGAATTTACTGCCTATGCCAGCAAAATGGAAAAAACACAGCTTTAAATCCTTATGACACCTTGGCTATTTTATTGGTGTGAACAAAATTAAAATTAATGTGAGTAGGTATTAATACGGGTATAAGGGGAGATTTCTGTATCCTGAACTGAATTTTGGCAACGTTCTAGCAGCAACTAGCGAGAAACTAACAAAAAATCAAAGATAGGGACCAACTCGAAAGGTATAACTCATAGCCACCACTAGGGCAAACATCTACATTTTATTTTTTTAAATAGCAGTTTTAAAACCGATTTGGCACCTCGGCGATTGGAGTTGGCAGATCACAACACGGAAATATCTCCAGGATACAGTAATTCATTGCCAAAATTTGGTAACTTTTCACCCCGCATATCAATACGGAAATCTTTTCGAAATTCAATTCACAAATTAGCTCTTAATTTTAAATGAATATTCAGTTTTTGGGAATAGTTTTCACTCAGGGGCTTTATCTTTTAATGGCAATTTATTAAAAAAAAAATAAAAGATGTGATCATATAACGGTGAACAAAAATTGTGGTAACCAGAGGTCTTTGTAAGCAATTGAATTGAATATGCAAAGTAGAATGTGGGACTTTAGGTATTAAATGAATGTGTAAATCTCACCCTCTTTCTTTTTTCCTCTTATAATTTATATTTAAAAAGTAGGCATACTAAATATTTAAATTTCATAATAAAGTAAGAAAATAAAATGCTCAATTATGTTTTAGACAATAAACGCTAGACAGAAATGAACTTTCCGTTGGTTAATAAAAATTTAAAATTCACTTGATTTTCATTGCAGTAATCCTTATCTTTATCTCAATCTTTCGCTCATAGACATATTGAACCAAATAAATTGCAAGTAATTAGGAGGAAAATGCATAAAAATGTATACGTTTCCAACTGCCTATTTCTGTTCCTTGAAGGAGTATCAAAGAGTTTTGAGCCTGGATTTAAGAACAAGCTTTCTGTAGTGTGAAACACAACTATCAGTGGTGTGGAGAAGGATTGCAGTAAAAAACTAATAAATTGTTTTATATATTGTGCAACAGCAGAATTTTTTTCAATTGGTTAAAAAAATGGGTGTCAAACTTCCTAATAACATTGTTTTCTTTTTTCATTTCTTTTTTTTAACTTTGAAAATTTAGTAAATTTTCACTGACTTTGCGGTTGACCAGTAGGAAAATAATTAATTGTTTTCAAATACTGTGCAACACCAAATTTTCTTAAATTGGTTTACAAAGAATGGGCGTCAAACATTCCAATGACGTTACTTAAAAAAAAAATTTAAAACTTGAAGCCTTGTAATTTTGAGAACATGACTAATCTGGTGGACAGTTGGATAAATTATATATATATTTTTTAATTACTTTGCATAGTCAACATTTTTTGACACCTGCATTATATGTAATGATGGGTATACAACATTCGAATGGTACTATTACTTAAATAAAGTGAGAAAAAAAAAATATCAGCCCTAGTTGATAATTTTTAGAACATGGCACTAATAGAAGGTTGAAATTTTTTTTCTTTTTTTCTTTACGACTTTTCCGCTTGATTTCATAGAAATTGATGATTTATCTGAAAAAGTCGGATTTATCTAGAAGAATATGAAAAGTCGTTTTTCATTAAAATAGTGGATACCAAACATTCAAAAGATGTTACTAAAAGTTTGATGACGTTATTTTTAGAGCTGGTGTGTCAAATTTATGCAATGGCCACAATGGAGTATAAAAGATCTATTTGAGAAGTTCATTAGTTAGTATAGTTTATTTCAAAAGGGCATTAATATTAAAATAGGAAGGGTTATTAATATTGAAATAGGTAGGGTTAAAAATGACAATATTCTAGAAGCAATCCTCATTGAAGTAGTTCGAGAAACTTTAGAATCGATAGATTAAAGCATATTTGTATCAAATCAGAGAAAAACGTCCTGGTACGTTTATTGTTATGTGCACTATAATAATGTTATAATTATTTAAAATGTTATAATTTCAAAACTTTTTCCTATATTTTTTCCCCGTGTGGTTGTTAATGTAAAACAAAATAGTTTCACTTCGATTAGTATAATTATCAAAATTATTAAATAAAAACTATATTTTTATGAATGATTATTTTTTTAAAATTATTTTCTTACTTTTAAACGCATTTTAACGAATATAGTAACTTTTTTTGTTAATGAAGGAACTAATTCCGTATTTAATTGTCACTGTTATCTTAAAATTAACTGGACAAATTTATTTGGCAGCCTGTTTTTGTTGAAAAAGTTAAATATTAAATATATATGAATCATGCTAATAGTTTCTCCTTAAAAAAAACTTGTAAACTATAAATTGATGAACTTTTTGTAAAATATGATTCTTTTTTATAAGACATGAACTGATGCACGCATTCATTACCTATTAATTATGTCATAATTAAAAATTGTTCTTAGAGCCATCCAACAGAGTAGGATTTTCTTTCGACCCTAATTAACATAACTATTATAAAGATTTATATATAAATACTGTTTGCAATGAGACAACTATTATTTGTTAAAATTTTTAATATTTAGAAATTATTAAGTAAATTAAATTTTTAATGGTTATGTACAAAAATATTTAATATAGATGCAGTGAAAACAACTGGATAAAACGTGCGTTGTTTACTTTTTTTCCCTGCATACCAATTCTCTAAGCAGTGAAGTAGTTTTACAGTCAGGCTTTGATTTTTTTATTCATGTTCTTACGTCCTGTAGTTTTTTTAAACTCTTATTATAATTCTTTGTATTATTTTGCACTCATTCTTTATTCTCATTCTTTATTTCTCTATTCTTAATTTACTTTTTAACACGTAACCTTTAGCTTTAGCAATAATATTTTTATTTTTTTTAATAAGATTTTTAAGAAATAATTAGCTTTATCTTACTAAAATTAAACAACGCGAAAAGTAGATACATTGAGTAATAAAAAACTAAATAAATTAACTGAAAAAGTGAATATTTGAGTACTTACATTTCTGACTAAAAAGGAGAAGAAAAAAAAAGTACATGTATATTTACCGAAAGGGGCACATACATTACTCATTACATGCTTATGAAACAATTAAATTTTAAAAATCGATGCTTAAAACAATTTTGAAAATATTTATTCAGGATGTCTTAGAAGTATTGTATAGATAAATGTATTTTTAAAGGCCGAGTTTGATAACTTCAATTTGAAAAGTTATTCGAATTAGGTTAATTTTTATTGTACGATAATTCTTTTCACGTGAGGTGCCTCAGTAAAATTATGAAAATGTCACATTAATTCCATTGAATTACGAATAATTTATAATTTCAAAAAAAAATTATAAATATTAGGATATTGTACACGGTTTGTTTTGTAAATTAACTATTTTTACTAGAGCTTACAGTTTTTTAAAATATTATGAAAAAAAAAAGTCTAAAATAAGAATTTTGCACTATTTTCAAGTTTTTTATTTTATGAAACATTTGATCCTACAGAAAATGTATTTTTTACATTTTTTCAGAAAATTTTATGTAGTTTACTTTGTTACTGTTTACTTCCAATTGTTTTTTTAGAGCTTTTATCAAAACTGAAAAAACAAAGTGTCCCTTCTTAAAAATATTAATCTCCATTCCCCTCCACAACAACCTTGAGAAATTACAGAATTAAATTTTCTCTTTCTTTCTTACTTTCTTTTTTCTTTCCCCCCCCCTCCTCCATTCATGTCCAGATTCTAGATCAGCTGTTCAGACCGCTTCCCAGGAAGGATCACAGAGCTTCCGAGAATTAAGCCCTTTTTTTTTAAAACCATTAATGATTTTCGGAACCTGTAATTATATTTATATCCAATTAATTTTCCGTTATTTAATTAGATTTTTTAATGTTTCGGTTGTATTTTTAAATGCTATAGAAAAAATAAATAGCTAATTGAGAAAAAATCTGTAGACATTTTCTTATAACAACCCATTGAACAAATTATTTAAAGAATATGCAATTATAAAAAATTGTATTTTGTATTTCCCATCGAACCATTAAATTTATCAGAACTAAATTCAACAATAGAGAAATATGTTTCCCACATAACCATTTTCAATGTTTCTAATAGTTCTTCTCCGTTTTAATTTTAGCGAAAACCATAATTCAGCTTTTATTTATTTTCAGTTTACCAAAGCTGGTCAGAGGATGGCGTTCCTGACCTGCGAGTTCAGCTGTCTGACATAAAATCTAATTTTAAGTCCCACCCTAACAAAAATTAATAGTGTTTTTTTTTTCAAATAACAAATAATCTTATTCAGAATAATTAATATTTTTTCTTTTATTAATATATACACAATTGCTCGTAAGCTTTATTTTTGAAGCCGGTTTTCCGCTAAAAGAAAAATTTTGCAGAATAATTATACACAAATATTGCACTTAATTATTTTATGAAATGAAGAGATGGGAATTTGAGAATTTATCATTCATTATAAAATGAGAAAAAGTTAACGAAACGGAAGTAAATTAATGATTAACGAAATTATAAGTTAATTGTTAATTAACGAATTTAGTAATAAACGTAGTAACGAAATTACGTTGGGTAATTAACAATATTAATTAATAAATTAATTTTATAATTAACGAATCAGGTAGTAAATTACGAATCAATTAGCGAAAGGCGGTGCAGGAAATGAAACGAAAATATCGGAGAATTACTTTTTTCATTGTGCATGTATCTACAAAGCAGCGGAGTAATTTTTCAGACAGGCAACAGACGCGCTTTGTTGCGAGGAAATAATATTTATGGATTTGAAATAGTATTTATGATAATCGATAATATCGGGGATGGTAATCGATTAAGCTGGGAAATTATGAGCTACTCGTATCTCTGAAATTTCGGTTATATTTTCATTTATTTATTAAACGTAAAGCAACAAATTAGGTGGGTGGTGCGGTTACATAAATAAAAGTTAGCCCTTTTAACCCTTTGACGTAAATTTTTTATTAGTTTTCAGATGCTTCTTTCAATATTTGAAATTAATTTAGGTCAATATAAGTGAAAAATATTATATTTAACATTTTAATGACTTATGGTTATGAAATACGACCTGAAAAACACCGGTATCTTTTTCTGAGTTAAAAGAAAAATCTACCAAACGCGGCTCATTTTCAAACAATTATTTTTTTAATTTGCATTTTCTTGCAGTTATTTATATCTAAGTGAAACAGTTATTCCTCATTAAAATTTCTTCGATTTACAAAATCAATTATTGATAAATTTTTGAATATGAATGAAAAAAAATTCAAACTACTTTTTGAGGTATTTATATTTTAGTACAAATATAATTCCGATTAACTAACGGATTTTTTTAGAAACTATTAGACTGTTTTTTATAAAAATAAAGTTAAAAAAAAATCTAAAATATATTTTTGCTTGTAATGAGAGAGTCAGAAAGAAAATTATCTAAAATAATAAAAGGGGCACCGGTGTCCAATATGGGTCAAAGAAATACTGAGCCACATTTTTCAAATTTTAGCTACTCCCCATATTTTAAGGATCAAAACCCGAATCTGCGGCAAAAAAAAAAAAAATCATCATATTTATTCAGTAAAATATGTTTTGTGTCTGATTCTGTAACTTAAAATTCCACCGCAATTTATTTAACATATTTAAGGTGTGTAAATTGGTAGACAGATGATACGCAGGTTCATTTATGCATACTTTAACGTTATACTCAGAGATTACTAACCGTAAATGTGCCTAATTGAAAATATAGAGATATGTTGACAATATTTTTGTGACTTATTTTTACCACTCTTAGCAAATATATGGAAAAAAAGACTCACAGATGCATGTTAATCATTGGAACGAAGATCATGGCTAATTTTAAGGAAAGAAGAATTACATTTGAACATAATAAAGAAAGTTAATAATAAAAGTATCAAAGCTATAAATAAAACCTGAAATAACAGACTGAAAACCATCGTTTTACATACAAATTACCAAACATGAATTAAATTAGATTTGTTTCTTATTTAACCCTTTCCAGAATGGCAAATTTCGAATGAAAATTTTAGTGTGGCTGGACATTAGCAAGTACGTCCTTGGACAGTGCATTCTAATTACAGCGACATACTTTAGCTCTTTGTTGTTCAAAGAATAGTGGTTGTTAAACGTTTAAAAGCAATAAGTTTTACATTCCCAATGGTTTGTAACATTGTTAGTAAAATAACTATAGTTTGAGCCAATGTTGCCAAACTGGCTACTTTGCACCGGAAAGGGTTAACCAGTATTTGAATGATTTACATCCTGTATTTTCTATTTCAGATATTGACTATTATGATATTTAGATATTGATAATAAATATAAAGTTTCCTATTTTGTATTTAACAATCAAAATTCAATTAGAGCTTTCCACACTCAACTAAAATGCATTGACTTTCAAAAGTTGAAATCCCTAATTTAATTCTATGTAAATATCTATCGTTTTATAAAATTGTAAAACCGCATTGATTTTCATAATTTTCTTCTCAGTAATGCAGAAAATTGTTTTGACTGTCCTGAAAATTGAGTTATTTCGAAAATATGTATTTAAATAAATAACATAGTAACAGCAATTAAATTTTGAAGGCCGGTGTATACTTCATCTACATTTTATTGCTAATTTTGACAACAACAAAAGAATATTTAACAGTAAACTTAAAAGTTGGAGCAAACAAACTAAGATATTTGTATATTAAAAATTACAGAAATACACTGACTCACTGACGAAGAGAGATGCATTAAAATACACTGATTTTAAAGCTTAAAATAGCTATATTAATTCTTTGTAAATTATCTTTCGCTACATAAACTTATAAGATCGTGTTCTTTTGTAATTTTCTGCTCAATAACGCAGAAAAAAATTTCGAATGTCTTAAAAATTTTGTTATAAGGAAAATTGAGTCATACCGAAAACTTGTATTCACATATCCATATGAATATAAACTTTAATTAGTAATTAACTTTTATTAGTAATTAACTTTTGAAGGCTGGTGTATGTTTTATCTGTACTTTACAGCTTATTTTGACAACAAAAAAAATATTTAATCGTAAACTTAAAAGTTGGATAAACGGACAAAAAGTTTTCTTTTTTCTACAAATATCTATCGAACAGCAAATATTAAAAATATTACCATCAAAGTAATTGCGAATTCAAACAATTAAATCACAAACTTCGAGTAATATTCTAAAATAGTGTAAAATGTTGGTTTAAAATTTTTTATAGTCAGCTGTGTTTTTTCCCCATTCAATTTTATTTAAATCGACAGTTTTTGGTAGATGATATGTTTCGTAACCAGCTTCCTGAAATTGTTGTATTTGCTAAAGCTAATATTCCCGAAACCCAATAAAATGTCGCTTGAAACTTTCCTCCAACAAAAATACAATTGTTTGTTTAAATAGTAGAATCGATTTATTTATTATATAAAGCCAAAGTTCCGGGTGTCCCGTTTAAGAATCTAGCCAAAAGAAACTAACGCTTAGACTCCATTTGAGATCTTTTCTCCTGGATCCTAGTGTCGGATGGTACCCATCGCTGCTGCTATGGCAACCGAAGGATGAAGAGGAGTCTTTGGATGCAATCGATAGCTGCGTCCTTTTGGTCTATCTTATATTCGTCCTGGAATTTCTAAATGAATTCCTTCAAATCTCGGTGCTTAACTCGTATTATAAAAGCATCCTAAGCTTTCTTTTGTATTTATTGGCATTTACGATGACAGGCTCTCCTCCTAATTGGTTAATTTGAATCCAGAGACTTGACTGTGATTGGCAGGATCGCCAGCATAGCTTTTGCCGCATATATTGTCTTGCTATCTGAAACAAAATCTGTGCACATCGAAGTCATTAATTCCAACAAGTGCTAATGATTTAAAGAAGGTGTTAATTGACGATGTAGTTTTCTGATTAAATTAGCAGTCCGATTTCCAGTTCTAAACTGTTAATACGATTAGGGTTAGCTCCTGGAGGTTGCGACTAATTAAACATTTCGTGAAAGTCAAATGGTTATGGTTGTTTATTGCTTGCTTGAATTCAGTTTTTGAGAAGAAAAAAAATATTCGCAAATGAACTTTATAGAATAAGAAAAAAAGTGTGATACATTATGCTATTTGTAATACACCCAAATGGAATATGCTATTATTAAACGTAGTTCCAAATGAAAATATATCAGACGTTTAATACGTTGATCTAACTCAACATGGAGTTGTTAAAAGTTAACAAAATTTGGCAGTTTCATGTTCTACTGTTATTTCTATGGTATAAAGTTGAAGCTTTACCCGAGTCAATCAAAGTGGGTAAGTCGTATTTATATATATAAAAAATCGTTATAATTTTTTCCTATCCTTATATTTATCATAAATTGTAAATACTGACATAGTTTAACTTGATCAAAAATTTTATTGTGACTATCGTTTAATGTATTATTATGTTGTATATTGTTTACATTAAAGTTAAAACTGCCACTCGAAATATATATTACTTTGCAGAAGGTCCCTACTACAAACTGAAACAGATCCTAATAATTTCCTTAGAAAACATTTCAACAATTAAGGAATGCAAAATTGATACAAATTCGGTTCCTTAAATATCCAATAATTTTATTCAATTACATCGCATGGAACAGTTCTTTTTTGTGGTCTATGTCATAGAATAGATTATTTTCTTAGTATTACAGTTTGAGCAGGTGATTTCATGTTTGGCGATGCAAACTAGTTAGGCTTTAAATTAAATTTCAGAATATGATTATATCCCAAATACAATATACCATTAGAATATTTTCATTTTTTTCGCTAGTTGTTGGAATAATTTTTTTGAAGTTCTGTTTCTTTTTTCGTACAAAGGATAAAGGATAGATCAGGAAAACATCTGTGTATAGGGTGCTGGGTAGTTATTGTTTTCGCTAGCATCTTTTTTTTCTTTAAGATGAAGCATATATAGTTACTCGCTGTTTACTACAATGATGTTTTTTTAATTTTTTTTAAAGATTATGGGAGTGCACGCAACTGTTCGTTATTCCCTGCATATTTTCAGATTAAGCGTAATTTCCTGGTTTTCTTAGCGTTGATGTTTTTTTAAAGTTAAATGCAATTACCTGGTATAGACTTGCCTGACATTCTCTACACTGATGTTTTTCCTAACATGGGCTAATTAAATATTTTTGTAATAACAAGCATCGATTATTAAGAATAATCAGAGAAGCGCGTTTAATTGAATTTTGTGTTTCATAAAAGAAGAAATATTTATTTAATAAAGAAAACGTTATTTTTACTTGAACTTTATTTTTATTTTTACTTTTATTAGTAAAATGTTTTTAGTGAAAATTATACGTGCTTACAAGCCAGTTATCATAATTTCAAGACCAACTGTCTGAAACGTGACAAACCAACAAACATTTTAGCCTGAACTACCCTAAATTTAGTTAAGTTTCAAGTGGAAATGCACCAAATAAAAAATAAAAAACATTACCACAATAATAAGTCCTTCCTCAATAAATTTCGTAAAATAAGGGCTTTCGTCAAGTTTTATAATATTGTACATTCATTATAAATTTTTGGTTAAAAATGGTAATAATTGTTTAACTGATATTAAACATAAAACTTTAATGCAATGAAACTAAATTAAAGTACTGGCCAAACTATTAGAATAATTTTTTTCAATAATTTAATGATACAAGGCAAGAACAAGGACTCACTATTTTTTTTAATGTGTTTTATTAACATTTCTGTTTTATATGCTCATTTTTGTGCTTTGTTGGATCCACTATACAGTCTTCATTAGAGCTTCAATTTGACAAGACATTGATTCAATAAAGCTTTATTTAAAAACAGACCTCCTTTTAAATTTATGCAGAAAATTAAAGCAAGGAAAAATTCTTTTTTTTAATTTTTTTAACAGAATAAAAATTACAGGACTTAATAAATCTCAATTAGTACATTATCTACACAACTAAATTTTTTTTTTCACTAAATTTTATATTGTACAGACACCGTTATAAAATTGTGATGCAAACATTCTGATTCTGTTCTAAAATTACAAGAATTCCTTCAATATGAACAATTTAAAAATAATTAATGACTTCTAAAAGTACAATTTCCCAGTTAATGTCATAGCAAACTTGAAGTTATTGAGGAAGAAAAATCAAACTATTATAATAATTTCACCAGTACTGCACTCCTATATAAAATAACTTAAGATAGATTTCTTTTTTGAATTAATAAATGCATAATTTAATTTAAAAGGAAAAACCATTTTGAAATTTTCCTAAACTTTGTTCTTATTTTTTATATAATTAGACAGTATACACATGTAAGGCCATTTTTCAAAAAGCACAACGCGAAACTGATGGAAATTAAAAAGATTGCATCGAATGAATAGGGATGACTTGAAATATCATTTTTTAAGCGATGTCCATCACACTTGCATACTCTTCTTATATTTTGATTAATTAGCTTATAAATTCTAATAACATACATGTTTATTAATATAGTTTTTGTTGCACGCAAGGATTCTGATAAGGTTTATTGCTTTTAATTAAATAATTGGTTAACTCTGATTTTTATGAATGTCAGAGTTGTTATGTTATTAGAAACGCATTATAAATTCAACGGAAACTAAATACTATAATAATGTACAGTGCGTAAAGTAAATAACGGACCACTCTGAATAACTTTTGATCTAATGATCGTCACGTTCGTCAGGACTCAATCTTAATGGTTCGATCTTGATTTCAAATATATGCCAATTAATTAGTACAGAAATTTGTCAAAAAAGGTATGTTTATTCAGAGAAAGGTTTTTGTGTCTGATTTCGTTACTTTAAATATCGTCTGCAGAAATTAATTAGCATATTTGAAGTCACCCCCTCTAACCATTAGACTTGAGTCCTAGAACTTGAAGATCCAATTATTAGATCAAAAGTTAGTCGGGGTAGTCTTCTTTTGCGCATTATACAAGTTGTTAAATTTTCAAACAAATTGCTTGAAAATTTGCTAACCCATTTGCTTTTGAGAAATAATCGTTTATAGTTTACCGAAACTGAAAGCCTATTTCATTCTATGAGTTTCTATTCTTTAAGTTATTCTCGAGTTCTATTCCCACGAGTTTCAGCATATATATAAGCTAAAATATATAAGCTAAAATATATAAGCTAAAATATATAAGCTAAAATATATAAGCTAAAATATATAAGCTAAAATATATAAGCTAAAATATATAAACTTATATATAAGCTTATATATACTTTATGAGAATTCCAATCCTGTGTATTCTGTCAAATTATGTAAAATTGAAAACCGAACTTTTTGAAACTATAACAGTGGAGTTTCCTTCTAATGTATTTATTAACGTATTTCACTTTATCCTTTTTTCATGCCTATCTGTCCAGGTGACACACAAAATGATCAAGAGATTTGTTTTCAAAATGACTATTTTCGCCTTCAACTTACTAACTTACGTGGCAGCCGTTTAAGACTGAATGCTACATTCTCTTTTTCAGGGGGAATGTTCGAAACAGGAGATGAAATGTTGGAAACAGCATTCAAGTACTCCGTGGAGAGAGTCAACACAGATCCTAGACTTTTGCCCCAATCCCGACTTACACCTCAATTAGAAAAAGTAGAACGACACGATAGCTTCCAAGCTGCCCGAAAAGGTAACGAAACATACCCAATAAGGTTTCAATCTAATCAAACCGCCATATTTTTTCTAAAGTTTATTTTTTGATGTAGGTAATAAGGTGACCAAATGTCCTCAAATTTTCGAGACAGTCCACGAACTACCTATAGTTGTCCCCAAAAACTTTAAAACTCTTTGGGGACAAAAAACTTCATCAAATGCAAACATTTCTCCTCAAATTGCCCGTAAACATCTTATCGCTTTTTATATGCAGTGAAATATAAAAAAAAAATCAGAAATGTGCATGTTTCATTAAGCAAGATAATTTGTCTTACTACGGAATAGACACGCTGATTTGAAAATAAATTCATTAAGAAATAAGCTAATTATTATAAACTTCTTCATTTTACAAGCGTTAAACAAATGCAGTATCTATAACAAATGCAGTAATCTATATCAAAATTACTTAGTAATGAAACCAAGCTTGATGTAGATGGCTTGCCATCTGATATTAGCTTTCAATTTTAAATAAAAGAAAGCTTTGTTGCACACACAAATTAATATTTCCCATAAATATACGAGTGTCTTCGGATATTTTTTGAGGACGCTTCGCGTATTTGTCCTCAAAGCATGGTTTAGAAAGCTGGTCACCTTATAACAGAGTAATGGGTTGCAATTCTAATACTGTCACTTTTTTATTTTCAGTATGTGATCTGTTAAGCGAAGGGATGGCCGCTATGTTTGGTCCTCAGTCAAACGAGGGCAGTGCAGCAGTGCAGTCAACCTGCGACGTTTTAGAAGTACCACATATTGAGACCCGTTGGGATTACCGCACCAAAAGAGATAACCATTCCATCAACCTTTTTCCTCATCCAACAGCTCTTGGAAAAGCCTATCTGGATTTTGTCAAGTCAAAGGAATGGAGGAAATTTGCAATCGTCTATGAAGAGAGTGATGGTAGTTATATTAAAACAAATAGATAACTTCGTAATGAAATTATAGTGCAACTAGCCGCGTAGGGACCGAGGGTGTGCGGTATTGGTACTCGTTAAACTGTTCTACCGTAAAGTGCTTGACTTCGCGGGTAGGTTGTCGGGCTACCGAAGCGGGGGTGCCATACCCTCTGCAGAGGATCAAAATTGTGATGGCATGTCTTCGGATCATCCTCAGGGATGTTTCCCAGACCGTCGCCAATAGCCCATTGTTCAGCTCTAGTGCGATGTAAATGAACTACAATCACAAATCAAAATTATTTGCATTCTGTCGTGAGATAAGATAGAATACTCATTGCAATGATCCATTATGTGCTGTACTACTTCCTAACGCACCTCTCAAGCCATAACTTTAGTATCGTTTAATATACGTATCTATGCTATTTCTCGAAAAAGGTAAGGCACCGTACATGTTTAAAATTCATACACCCATTTTAAAAAGGTCAAAAAATAAAGCTAAATAATTGCTTTGTAACTAATTGTTATTTCCATAAATAAAATATCCGTGTAACTACTTTCTCCACACCAAGTCTACATTTTTATTGCAGTGGTATATTTATGCAACTAACACACTCATCTGCATTGCTTTTAGTACAATTCCATATTTAGCACACTACAAAAACCGAACAGCTGATGTATAACATAGACACGTAATATCTATTTGGCAAAATTGATATATTAAGTGTAAAAAAAAAGAATGATTTCCGTTTTTTAAGGATAAATATTACATGATACAAAATTTTCAGAAAGATTAATATTTTTCAATAATGTTTACTATTATGTTTTTATGTAACAAAGATATACTTCAAATGCATTAAAATATGCGCTTAACAATTTTAATTTATTTAATCATGTATATGCAACATGCATCGTCTTTCATTAAAGATGTAAGTTTTATAATTAATTCTCTTTTCAGCTTTGATACGTCTTCAGGAACTATTAAAAGATCCTTTCATAAGGCAAAGACAAGTTGTTGTTCGACAATTCCTTCCTCATCAAGAATATCGAAAACTGCTCAAAGAATTGGGAAGAGCTGGCATAAAAAACATTGTAATCGATGTCCCTACTAAAAGCGTTCAAACAGTTCTGAAACATGTTAGTACGTTTGACATTTCTCTTTATTATTATGCGCTTTTTTTTTTTTTAAAGTAAGCATATTTTTGAAATTATTTATCATTTTAGCAATCCTGATGATTGTTAGAAATTAATATTTACCTATCCTTTTTTTCAGTTTCCCTATCTAGAAGATGTTAAATTACAGCAGCGTTAAATAAATCAATGTTCAAAACAATCTCTACTAAACCATCTCCAATTTCAACAAAATTTATTATATCTTTATGTAACATAAAAACATAATAGTCTGACAAAGTTTTGTATTATTGTTGGAGCATTTTTATTGACTGAAATAGTAGAATCAAGTTTTCCCACATTAATTTTAATATTGGCTTGGTTGTCATTAGCATAAAATTGATATAAATAATAAATGCATTGTTTCCCTATAAATATTTTTGCATCCCTAAAGGTAACCTGTTATTATGTTTTTGATTTTGTTTGTTTTCTAAATTAAGTTTGCGAGGATTGTTTTTATTATTATTATTATTAGAATAACGTAATTCTGCGTTACATTTTAAGATAAAATTATTTAAATCGGTGTCTGATCTTATAAAATTTGTTATAACAATATACTTTTAATTTTCAATGTTATTTCAAAGATTGATTAATTGGAAAAATTATTTATGTTTACTAATAGGTCGTAATAGTAGCATAAAGGAAATACAGAGTTATTCATAATTCCCTCCGCCTGTAAATGCCATTTTTCTTTACTACAACTGGCTTCAGTGGTACATGTTACTGCCATCTAATGGCAACTGCTTAAATTAAAACTTGAATGCTTTCGGAATAATTTCATATGTTCTTTTTTGCCATATTCGTCTTCGTTTTTTTACTATAACGCTTCGAAACTCCGGAGGGAATTATGAATAACCCTGTATTTGGACGTGGGAAGTGGTTGAACAAGAGTTCTTTTTAGTACATGCATTTTTAATTTAATAATTTCAACTGTTTTATGCCAAGAAACGGCAATTATTGCGAAGCAATCATCGGGGTTGGTGAGCGTTAGCTGACAGGGGGGTTAGCCCCCTTGTGTGTTTATATATATTTTTCAAATGTCTTTTTTTCTAAACATATCCTTCTTTTTCTCTCCCTTCAATGACATTCTAATCTTAAAACGCATGAGAGCTTGAACTATATAGAGCGGTATCGAAAGCAAATCAACGTGAAATTTACATTCCAAAATTACAAATAAACTGTACTTTAATGAAAATCTTCCATAAATTTAAAATTCGAAATAATACTATAATTAGCACATTCTTTTTCTCTTTCCATAGGCTCAACAAGTAGACATGATGTCAGAGTACCATAACTACTTCATTACCTCTTTGGTAAAAATTTAATTACTATTTATATTTGTGTGAAATAATTATTTAAAATTAATATTGCTTTATTATTTGTCAGTACTTTTTCTAAATAAGAAAATGCTATGAATATATTTTTACGTTGAATTTGATTTCCTTATTAATCACCTGTTTTTTCAAGATTTCATTTATTTCAAGATTTCTAGAAAATCTCTTTTGGTAGCTTTTTGACGTAGTCACTGAAGTATTATACGCATTTACGTTACGTCTCTGGATAATCATATACTGATTAGCATCGCTTAAAGTATATATAGCTTTCAGCTTTTTAAGATTTAACTCATGACAAAGAATCTAAACATGTATATCAAGATCGATCGTTAACAGAGCAACTTATAAATGGATAATGGTCAAATTTTACTGATCAAAATAAAGAAGTTATTTCACTATCATATTCATACAAGTAATTTCTATTGTATTTTAAAACTAGTACATTTCCAGTGCAGTTCAGTTGCTAAACAAAGGGTATCATAAATTAGGTAAGTTAGAAAATTCGATACACTCATTCGACTTTTTAACTTCCTTTCTTAGAGTAAACAAAAGCGGTGCTAACTGCTATTTAAATAAGGACTACATATATGTAACATAAAGAGCTTTAACACATCTTTAAATTCTCTTTCTTAATTAATTATTAAAATCGAAACCCGTTCTCATAGTTATCAGTTCATATACGGCATTTCAGAGTAAAGAATGCAATAATTATAATTTTTCCCTTAAAAAAGCATGAACTCGCTAGAGAAATTTCTGATAAAACATTAGCCTATTATAATCATTGGATTATCCCGTGTGAAATGTGATGGGGATTACTTGTAAGATTTTCCCTTTCAAATCCCAAACGTAAAAGACGATTTCGTGTCATTTTCAGTATGATTCGGATTCTTGCTCTCCATAATAATATGAATATAAAATAACACCTGTTTTGTCTTTTCACTCGCATGCTTACATTATTTTCTTGCCAGAGCACGCAGTCATGACATAGATATGTATCTATAAATTAATATGGTTCGATGTGTAGTTCATATCGATATTTATAATTTATCCGTATAAAAAGGTTAATTTCATATTTTTTTGTATACGTCAATTATTATACTATGTTCTTTCTCTGTGATAGGACCTCCACACTCTTGATTTGGAGGACTTCCAATACGGAGGCACTAATATCACGGGGTATAAGCTGGTCGATGAAGAAAGTCCAGCTTACGCCGACGTGTTAGAAACATGGAGAAACCCAGTATTCAAAGCAACTGGGAGGGAACCTACCTTGACGGTCAGTGTGTATTCCATTTTTTCAATACAATCAACTCATTTAAAAATTAAGAAATAACCTTAAAAACGCACAAATCTGAATATTACTATGAGACTTAAAGTAATTGAAAGCATACCAGGAGCTTAGAGTGGAAGTATTTTTTGAATGGCGTTGGCATTTTTGAAAAAAATTTAATTTCTGGGGGGGGGGGGGATCTTATTTAACTGTACAACATTGATTTTTCATTCAAGTCAATTTCGGTGGATGAAGTCTGTCTTTATCCATGAACGTCTATCTTTGAGTGTTTTCAGAATAGCGAAGAATTTTAAAAGTGCATTCGACAGCAGATAGTCGTTGACTATTTCAAAAAGCCATTATTAAAATGGTGATGTGGTGTATTGAAATGACAATAGCGCGAACGCTTAGACGCAAAAAGTTCAAATGAGTATTTGAGATTTATAAATTTCGCCCATTTTGAAGCTTGCAGGCAAGTAGTAAAGTCGAAGCCTAATCTCTATTTCCTCACACGTGAATAAGAGCAAAGTTTAAATTTAAAAAAAAATTTACTTAAGTTTATTAAAATGTCACTTATCCATTCAGCTCTAATGTTGAAGGGTGACATTGAGACTAGTAGAAAGTAATAAGTCAATTTATTATTTATAACCGTGCAATTGAGCTAAATAAAAACGTTACACCCTGAATATATTTGACCTAATACTTAGACCTACGTAAAGCAAGGTGATTTTCGTAGTTTTACCTACTGGCGATTTAGCAAATGGGCGAAATTGGAAGAATGTTTTTCCCCAATACACCATTTCCTAATCTAATAACATGGAAAAACCGGTTATGCTGTGCAGAGAAGACTGCAGGTTAAAATACAATTTTTAAGTGCAGAACCGTCTAGATAAGAGACTTACCTAAAATATGTTAAGTCGTAAGTGTTAATAATAATGAAAGATTTTAAAATCAAGCCCAAAAGAAATTACTTTCTCATAATAATCATACCATTTTATAATTGATAAATTAAAGCGAGCTACAATCTGTAAGATATGATACCAAATTGTTTAGTTGTCGAAAGACCCTTTAAATGTTTGATAAGATTATTTTTACGATTTTCATATTTCGTTCTGGATGGATGGATTCGTTCTGTGTGATTCAAAAATTTCTTTACATTAATTTATAAGACTCGTTTACCCAAAGATAATTCCAGGCATATAAAGTCCTCATTACAACAACAATACATTCGTTAATAATTGTTTTGACTTGAAGTTGGTATGACTCAAAAATACATATTGTATGCATTTTCATTTAGACAGAGGCAGCTCTCCTCTATGACGCTACTCATTTGTTTGCTCGGGCCTTGACTGATCTGGACAGAGGTCAAAAGATACACATAAAATCCTTGTCATGTGACACTGAAGAACCATGGCCACACGGGATATCACTAATAAACTACATGAGAATGGTAATACAGCGATTTTATTGACGTTTTTATAATGATCATGAAATATTGAGAAAATTTAGTACTTTATAACTTTTTAAAACAATTAAAACAGGCTATATATAATACCCAATATTCCATGACAAGTCTTTATAAAATATTGTATTTACATGTATGTATTTTTTTAAAGGGAAACTTTTTTTAAAAGTTGTAAATTTAAACTTTAAGTGTTGGAAGAGACTGTTATAAAATGATCTGTTATGAACTGTTATAAAAAATATTGGCGGCTCAGTCAACGTCTATGGCTACAATTGTAACTCAAAATATTGCCACTGTGTTAAAATGTGAGAAGAGTGTACTTTAAGCTGTTATAAAATTATTGGACGAGTCTGAGTTGATAGATTGGTGACAAATATATAGTTCAAAGTATTTATAAAGAAAATAATAACAGCATGGACTATAAATTATTGATTTTCTTTCTTTTTTTATGCAGATTAACGTTAAAGGATTAACTGGCGACATTAAATTTGACCATCATGGATTTCGATCTGATTTTCGGCTAAAAGTTTTGGAATTGACATACGATGGACTGCGAGAAGTAAGTGAACCTCTATTAATTATATTGTTTCAGCAATATAAAATTTTATTTTTTCAAGTGAGAATAGAATTCTTAATAAATTGTGCTGGTTATAGTAGAAACGAATTAGAAATGCTAACAATAAAACCTAAATTAGACAGAGAGAGAAACCAGAATTGATTCTTGCGTTCTTAGAAATTGTGAAAATATCAAAAATTATGCATGTCGAATTATGTACCCATAAAGTATTATGTTCAACAGATTCACATTATGTGAACTCATAAAATATCAGAGCTAACAAATAATAATAGTAGTGCATTTATTTGTGACGAAGCTATTAATAAAAATCTCTAAAAAATTTATGATGAATATTTATATATATATGTTTAAGTTTAATGCTCTTAGCAGACATTTTTTATCAAATTAGAATAGACGAACGGCATACCTTCATTCCGATCCATCAAGATAACATAGTAGACTTCTCACTCTTACTTCTTTTCTTTTTATATGACTATTTTTTTATTTAATATAATGTGAAAAATTCCAATAAATCGACAAATTTTCATAAAATTAGTTTTACTTGCCCTATATGCATTTTTTGTTTTCCTTTCATCGTTCTTAACTCTGTCTTTCGCAGATTTTGTGAATATGGAACACTGTATGCTAAAATTATTATTATTAAGTATGGAACGCAAACGATAAAAATTACGTCACTTGAATACATAAATAAGGTTTTTTAAAATAAAAATATTAACTGCAGACGAAAAATTAAAAAAGTTCTTTTCGTATTAATAATCTCAATATAAGTAATATTTTAAAATTTAAGTTTCAAAATATTAAAAATAATAGAAGTTTTTTAAAAAAATCAAAAGAAATGTAATACTTAGAAGCCGACCAGGTGGCCGAGTGGTTAGTGTGTCTGACTGCGGAGCCATCGGCCGCGAGTTCGAATCCTGCTCAGGGCATGGATGTTTCTTTCTCTGTGTTCTATGTCCTTTCTCCTTCGTGTGTGAATGTGACCCGCTCTTTAAACGGGTTTGTGGTTGTGGGACGTGGGCGACGCTGCTCCGCCGCCGTGGCTTCGCCACAGGTGCCCACTGGGTAACGAGAAGAGAGTAGCAGTTCTGGCATTTTCTGTGGCCAATGGGACAAACCCCCAAATGCCCGCCATTAAAAAAATAATAATAATACTTAGAATACAATATGAAGTTAATGTTTATCAACTGAATTAAAAGTAAACTGCTGTTTGTAGAAAATGCAACACCATGAAGGAATCATCAGAATCAAATGAAATTCGCAGCAAATGTCAATTATAGGATATTATGCAAATTAATAAAGTTTCAGAGCCATCGCGCGTGCGTGGCGCGCGCAGCGCCCTCTGAATTGACGCTGAAAGCGTATAAATAAAGTGCTGTAGCGGGACGTTGAAAATAGTCTATGATTATTTGTTAGTGGCAAACGTTTAGTGAGACCTGAGTATGCCTCCACGACGGAAGAATAAGAAATTCAAGCAACTTACGGAGTTTGAACGAGGGAGGATAATCGGCCTTCGAGAAGGAGGATTTTCCTATCGCGCAATAGCAGCTCGTATGCAGCGGAACAGTTCCACAGTGATGCGAGTTTGGAAGCAGTGGACCGACGAGCACCGAACAACTCGAAAAACAGGCACTGGACGACAGAAGGTGACGTCAGAGCGCGATGATCGACACCTGCTCCGCATGGCGGTGAATGATCGCACAGCTTCCTCCAGGCAGCTGGCAGCACATTGGTCTACTGCTACAGGTGTACAATTGTCGGCTTCGTCAATTCGTCGTCGTCTGCTGCGCCGTGGATTGCGTGCAAGGGTGCCATTATACAGGATTCCCCTCACGGCGGATCATCGACGGCTGCGTCGGCAGTGGGCTCTTGAGCACAGAGACTGGCGAGCTGATTGGCACCAAGTTGTCTTTTCAGATGAATCACGCTTCAATTTGTGGACCCATGATGGCCGTGTTCGTGTTAGACGTTATGCCGGTCAACGCTGCCTTCCTGAGTGTATTATTGAACGACATAGTGGTCGAACACCCGGAGTTATGGTCTGGGGTGCGATTTCGTATCATGGACGATCCAATTTGATACGAATTGAGGGTAATCTCAATAGCAACAGATACGTCCGTGAAGTGCTACAGCCCGAAGTCGTTCCTTTCCTTCAAGGCATCCCTGGAGCTATCTTTCAGCAGGATAATGCACGCCCACATGTTGCGCGGACTGTTAGAGACTTCTGTTCAGCACAACGCATGCAACTTCTTCCTTGGCCTGCTTATTCGCCGGATATGTCGCCTATTGAGCACGTGTGGGATATGGTTGGTCGGTGTCTCACTCGTGATCCGCGTTCTGCAGTTTCCAAAGACGAACTTTGGTTGCGCATACAAGCGATATGGAATTCTCTTCCTCAAGCAGATATTCAACATCTGTTTGACTCCATGCCACGTCGTATAGCAGCACTTATTGCAGCGCGTGGTGGCTGCACCAAATACTGATTTCGGACGCTTAATTTGTTTCTTTTGTTTTGAAAATTTCATCATTTATTTGTATCAGTACAAGTCGTTTCTGCATTAAATTTCATTTGATTCTGATGATTCTTTCATGGTGTTGCATTTTCTACAAACAGCAGTTTATATTTTTCAAACGATATTATAAACGATAAAAGTATATTATTCAAACGATGTATTTTCCTTCCATTTTATGAACAAAGAGTAGCCCTGAAAAATTCTTCTATCACTCTTTATAATAGTTTGCATAAACACAACGATTATGGACTGCTTATTTACGATTACTGTAAAACTAGTGCAATATGAAACGAAAGAAAAAAGATATAAAAGAAGCAAACGAAAAATGGAAATTCTGCAAGTTTCGAGTAGGCTTAAAAAACGTTGATGAAGATTTTAGAATTTTTAATTTCTGTTTTTTTCTTCTACAGGCAGGTGAGTGGAGTGCCCATTCAGGTTTGAATATGACAACAAACTATTCCAGAGTAGAGCAAGAAGTAATTCAATCTCTCAAGAATAAAACTCTCATAGCAACTACCCTGATAGTAAGTTTCTCTAATAGTAAATATATCCTTTTTTGAAAGTAGTATTATTTATTGTTGAAATAAAGGGTTAAATAATTATATTTTGTTTTACCAGTGTCATATATATTTTACAACACTTGATATAATTTTGGGTTTAACAATGGAATTTTGAATGCAGCCACTGCGCAAAGGAAACACTTGCAATCGAGCTAAAATTTTCGATGTAGATGGATTCAATAAATAGAAAATAATTAATAGTTTTTTTTCTTCGATTTCGAAATAGTTTCAAAGTTATACGCTGTTAAATTTTTACAACAAATATGGTGCTAATTTCTATTTGCTGTGCTGGCTATATTGTTCGCTATGCTTAAGTATATTTCCATGATGGTGTTTATAAAAGGAACGTTAAAATAAGCATTTAGTTATAAGCTAAGCTTTTTTAAAATAAATTTACAACGAAAAGTGTGTCATATTATTTAATAAATCTAAGTACTCATAATTTGAACAAAGAAAAAATAAAAAACTTTTTAAAAAATGTCAAGCACAATTTCATTGCCAAATTTAAATTGTTTTTTAAATTAAAAAAATAATAATAGGGATACCAATAAGTTACTTGCAACTCTAGAAGTAAAGTGATTATGCCTAACCACGTGATTTAAACAAGATTTAATCATAAGGATACCTGTAAGGGAAGTCTTGCATGTATGTCTAACCTGATTGGTTTCTAAATTGTCAAATGCAACGATTTACCTACGATGACGTCACTTACAATTGGGTACTTGCACTTTAAGAAGAAGATCTCGGGTCACGAGACCTATTACCTCAGCGCCAGCTGATAGTTACAAACAAGATGGCGTGTTGAAATTGAGCTAAGTTCCTCCACATAAGTTAGAATGTTAATTAACTTAAAATTAATTAAATACATAGCAGTTTCGCAACTCGAATTCGTTGAAATCTAATTCGCCTACGTCTTTTACTTAGCTTGAATTTATTATTTGTTTATTTATTTTATTACAAACGCGATACATTTTTGTTTTGTACAAACTTCGATAAATAATTAGTTTGTTTATGTTCTACATGACTCCGTGCCTGTCTTTGAGCTAAGTAAGAAATATATAATGAAAGAATTAAAATCTTTGTGTAAGAATATAGAATATGTCACTTAAGAGAATTGATAATAGACGAGTTTGGCTCACTCGAAATATAACGGAAAAAACAGTTGCTAACGAAACAAATGCCACGTTTCAACAACCAATCAGGATCGAGATACTCGCACTACGTCACTTACAGGTATCCCATTGCTCCGTTGCAGTATCTATATTGTTAACATGTTTTTAATATCTGAAACATAACTTTATCAAATTTTGCATTAAAATGATTCTATCCAAATTCGGATTTGAAAGAGCTCGCTTATGCTACGATTATGTCTACTAAAATTGCTTGCATAGAGCTCAATAACAGTTTGCAATTTATTGCAGAGTCATTTTCAATATGGAAAAAAAAAATTTCGATATAACCAAATACAGGATTATTCCTAATTCCCACAGGGGTTTCGTAGCGTTATAGTAAAAAAAAAAAAAAAAAACGAAGACGAATATGGCAAAAAAGAGCATATGAAATTATTCCGAAAGTATTTAAGTTTTAATTTAAGCAGTTGCCGGTAGATGGCAGTAACATGTACCACTGAAGCCAGTTGTAGTGAAGAAAAATGACGTTTACAGGCGGAGGGAATTATGAATAACCCTGTATAATGTACTAAATTATTTTAGTACATCATATATTTAGTACATCTAGTATATATTTTGTATATATTTTGCACAATTTTGGTATAGTACATCATACATTTAGTTCAGATAATTAGTCTATCACTAAATGATTTAGTGCACTTCTTGTAGAATGCACCGTATGCAATGTTGAAAGACAATCACGAAGAACTTGAAGGAAATGACAAATACGAAGGATACTGCATAGATCTTTTAAGAGAAATATCCAACATCCTTGGCTTCCGGTACCAATTGAGGATTGCTGATGACAACAAGTATGGTGAAAGGAACGATCAAGGCGATTGGAATGGAATGATCAAAGAACTGATCGATGGGGTATGTTACTAACTTCGAACAAATTCAACTTATTTTTAGATAATAAAAACAATTTTTTTTAAAAAAGAAATGCATGACAAACTAACTCACAAAATTAATTTATTAGGTTATGTTACATCAAGGGTGCATTCTAGAAATTAAGTATATTTAATTTATGCATTTAATTATAAGATCCTGCAATGATTATAATATCTTATAAATCGCTTAAAAATATATAACTGACTATAATCCGCGATGACACAGAAGTTAAGGCATTGAACCGAGGTTACACCCCCGGTAGTAGCTTGAAGTTCACTGAGCTTCAGATCAGTGGGTACCAGCTTGTCAAGAAAAGACAACCGATGCGTAATGCTGATCGCATTACCATTATGTTGTCGGTCTTGAAATAGCTAAGCTTTAATCACTATGACCTCCTTAGTCAACAACTAACTGTTGTGGAAGTACTATACTTTCACAGAATAAGGGCTATTCAAATATTTCATAAGCATCTAACGGTAGTTTGTAATTGATTATTTTTGCTGACAAGTGAAAAGGAAGGGTATTAGTAATACCTACTTTTTTTTTTTTAATTTAAACGACTTAAAACTCCTCATGCACCACAAAGTATAGCATGAGGCTTACAGTTGTAAGTAAAAAACAAAAGGAGAAAAATTTACAAATTTACACTAAAAACAAAATTCCGCAAGGCCGCAAGACTTTCAATACTTTTGACCAGTTCTAATAAGACAGGTGGCCAACAAATTGAAAGACGTCTCAAATCAGTCTTTAAATTCATTCGGGCACTCGCATGGAGACTACAGTGAAGAAGAATATGTTCAGCATCTTCATCAGCATCACCGCAAGCACAAATTCCACTGGTCTGCAGATGGAAACGAAATAAATATCTTTCAAAATTTCCATGGTTTGTAAAAATTTGGGTCAATTTAAAATTAGTTGCAAAGAATTTACATTGCAAACGGTGAAAAATGGATGGAAAGAACCTTTTCGTCCAGAGCGACCGAGGCGAAGCAAGAAATTCTGCATTCCAGTCCGCAATGATTTTATCTCTAGCGATGCGCTTCCAGTGAGAAGCTGGAACAGACACCCTTCCTACCCTCCCTAGTAATACCTACTTGAGACATTAAAATCTCCTTATTTTTAAAATTTTCTTCAAAAACAAATTAGAAACATAACAAAAATGTACACGTGAGAAAATTTCCAAAGTGGAATAAAAGTTGAATTCGGGGAAAGAAAAGATGAGAAAAAAATTAATTCGAAGAGTTTCAGAAGTCCAGGGTTTCGAACACATAAAATTCTAAAAGAATATCCTGATCAAAATTTTATAAAATAAATTAAAACATAAAATTTGTTTAATGCAAACTTACATATTTTTACTTAAATTTAATCCTAAAACTAGATTACTACTGTAAAAGTCAAAGTTAAAGCAAAAATCGGGGGGTGGGGAGTTGCAACTTGCTTACATAAGCGTGACAGGGAGTTTGTGAATTGCTTATTTTTACTGACTGGGGTGACGGGGAGTCCCAAATTGCCGAAAATATTCGTACGTAATACTTAAACGGCTCCATATTAGATCATGTGACACAAACTTTAATGTTAATTAACAACAAGTGTAGATACTGGAATAAAGCTTTCAGAATCCGTAAATTTGCTTTGTCGGTTCTATATTATGTTAGAGAGGATATGATTGAACATCTATTAATTCATTTTTCTGTTGCACAGAGAGCCGACATCGCCATTGGAGATTTGACACTCACCTTCCAAAGGGAACAAGTTGTTGACTTCACTATGCCATTTATGAACCTCGGCATTAGCATCCTGTTCAGAAAACCAACCAAAAAAGTACCCAAGCTGTTCTCTTTTCTCTCTCCTCTCTCACTAGAGGTTTGGGTGTACATGGCCACAGCTTTTCTGGGAGTGAGCCTCTTTCTTTTCATCATAGCTAGATTTAGTCCTTATGAATGGACGAATCCTCATCCATGCAATCCTAATCCTGACGTCCTCCAAAATCAGTTCACGCTGCTTAACACGCTTTGGTTTACTGTGGGCTGCCTCATGCAACAAGGTTGCGAACTTACACCTAAGTAAGTAAGCACTTTTTTACTGGTGTCTCAGGTCTTATAGGTCACCCTGTATATTGTATAATATTTTATTTCCTTAGGGCCTTATCAACAAGAGTTGTGGCCTGTATCTGGTGGTTCTTTACACTCATCATGGTCTCTTCCTATACGGCTAATCTCGCAGCTTTCTTGACGGTCGAAAGATTGGTGTCTCCAATCGAAGGGGTAGAAGATCTCGCTAAACAATCTCATATTCAATATGGCTGCGTGGATTCTGGTGCTACACAATTTTTTTTCAAGGTAAGATCTCTATGGGCAGGATTCTATCAACATTGGCAGGCACCCAACCAAAACCATGCTCTTGTTTTCAGGAATCGACGATCCCTACTTTCAAGCGGATGTGGGCTTTCATGCAGAGTGCTCGCCCGAGCGTCTTCGTCGAATCCAACAGCAAAGGCGTAGAGCGAGTCAAGAAGGAGAATTACGCCTTCCTCATGGAGTCCACCTCCATAGAATACATCGTCGAAAGGGAGTGCGAGTTGACTCAAATTGGAAGCTTGCTAGATAACAAAGGCTACGGTGTCGCGACGCCATCTGGTGAGCTTGCTTTTAAAAATGGCCGTATAGTATTGAATTAAGACAATAGATACTTAGTACACATGTAAAGTAAGGGCTAACTTTGAATCACTTAGGTATTAAATAAAGCTAAATAATATGAAAAAAGCACAAAAAGCCTTATAAATGTATATACTATAGTTAGTGCGATAGTGAAGAGCCTACTTCAGTGTTGAAACACAGATGGAAAGAAAGATGATCCTATATTCTATTGGTCAACTCGTGTTTTTCTTATTGTAATTTTGTTAGGTATTTCTATGTTTTTCTTTTTCGTTCTGTGTTTCGACATCGAAGAAACCTTCTTTTTAAAACAGAAACTATTGTATGTAAAACTACCTGTAAACTTAGATACTAATTGAACCACAGCACATGCATGTTAACACAAAATATTCAAAATGCTGTGATTGCAAAAAAAAAAAAAAAAATCTAGATGTACTTATGGTTTCAAATGAAACTATATTTTAAACAGCATTTAACAGGTGTATTCTCTGACCAAGCGATAAAAAGTTTAAGATAAGCAGCGCCAAAATGACACAATTAGTGTATTTTATGATATTCCGATGCAACTTATCATTGAAAATTTTTATGTACTAATCGGAGAATACTAGGGTTAGAAGGCTCTTTAGGGATTAAAATTCAACTAATAAATCAAAATAATAATAAGCAGTTCTCTCTTTTATAATGTTTTAATTATTATGTCGAGTAATAAGTTTCTGGCAGTTCTGAGGAAGCCAAAACTGCACTTGAATGGCAAAGAATTGCTTGTTGAAAATAACAAAATCAAATTGTAACCTTCTCTGCTTCAAAATACATGCATTGTACACTAACCGCTCTTGCTTGATTGTAATAATTGATAAATACTTAGAAATGTTCATGACTATCTGATTGTGAATTTAAGGTAATGATAGCAAAGGAGTACAGTGCTCAAAATAAAATTTAAAAAAAGATATCACGCTAAATAATTTTTGCTCTAAAGATTGGATTTTCACAAACTAAATGCAAATTTTAATGGTTCTAAGAGAATTCTCCAATATAGTAACTAATTAGTGATTAATAATAATATAAATAATAAAGTTGCGGAAACAGACCCCCAAAACGCACTTTCTTTGAATAAATATACCTTTTTTCACACGAATTTGTATTCAATAAAGTAAGGAAATGGTGAACAATCCGAAACCAATTTCAGTCACAAAAGTATTAACTGTATATAATAATTTTTTAAAAGAATTCTGGCTCATGTCAATTAAGGACAGGCTGCAACAATTCTGAAATATCTAATGATTCAACATTCAATTATTTAAAATCAATCACTATATTTTGAAATGCAATAGTTCTAAATAAACAAATTACAGAAATTCTCGTTTTTATTTTCTTCTAATTTTTTGTAAATGCGCAAACTTACTGTCTAAGGGAATCCTTTGAGCATTTTCATGATATCAGTATATTACCTGCGTGAAATTTTAAGTTACAAAAATTATGAATATGTAATCGTTTAAGGAAAAAAAACCATCTACACTGGTGGACAAAATTACCAGATGGAAAGCATTTTCGCACATTTCTATGACGCAATATTCTTCCATGACGCACATTTCTATGACGCAATATTCTTCCATGACGCACATTTCTATGACACTATGACGCTATTTCTAGACGGTTATTGATATGGAGGGAACCTGGAACCCGATACCATCCCAGCAACATTATCGAAAGGGACCATTATGCTGGTGGAGGACTCATGGTTTGGGCAAGAATCATGCAAGATACCCGCACACCGCTCCATGTGTTTGGCAATGGTTCCGTGAATGCCCAGAGGTACAGGTAGGAGGTCTTAGAGCCCTATGTGCGTCTTTTCAGGAGCGCTGTTGACCTTGAGTTCATTTTTATGGACGACAATGCGCGACCACATAGGGCTCTCATGGTTGATGAGTATCTGGAAAGCGAGGATATTCAATGAATGGATGAACCAGTCAAATCCCCTGACCTGAATCCTATTTAACATGCATGGGATGCTCTTGGGAGAACTATTGCCCGCGCCAACCTCCCCTCAGAACCATTCTGGAGTTAAAAATTGCTCTGGATGAAGAATGGGAGGGTCTTCCACAAGTCCTCCTGCACTCCCTTATTAACAGCATGCATACTCGTTGTGCATGCTGTCTGTCTGTCAGGGGTGACCATACACCATACTAGAGGCAACACACACTGTACAAGCCTCACTTTTATTGTCATCTTTTATCCTTAAGTTCAGACTACATTGGATTTATTGGCAATAGGTCTTGCCAGTGAATGGCACGTACATTTTTGTTTTGCATACTTTATTATCATGAAATAAGCTATATCCATACCAAATTTCATTTACTTATATTCAGTATTTTCTGAGATATTTGGGGAAATGTCTTCCATCTCTTAATTTTGTCGACCAGTATACATATACTGAGTGGCCACTTTATTATGACCACTGAACACTTTTATGGAAATATATAAACATCGTTGTTGAATAAGTATATCCTGTAATGCTGCAGATTTGTCTCAATGTCGGGGTATACTTTCAATAGAATAACGCGTGCTGCTGTAATGCTATTATATTGTAAAGTATTACTTTGAGGAACATGACGGAGATTTTATTCTATTACGTTGGTCCTCACAGTCAATTAAGAGACAATGCTCACTGAGATCTCAATCTCAATCTCAGTGAGCATTTGTGGGAGAAAGTTGAAAAAAAGAAGTCATCTAGTTCCGCACGATTGGAAAGTGCTACGAATAACAACATCTCGTAGAGTCTATGCCAATAAATCCAAGACTGTATTAAAGAAATAAGGTGAGCCATATGAAAGAGGTGGTCAAACAAAATGGTCGCTCAATGTATATAGTTTAAAGTACAGTTAAAATTATTAGTACTTTTTTAAAATTTGCTTTGCTCTTTTTTTCTGTCAATCTCATAGGGTCGCCATACCGAAATCCGCTGTCTAGCGCCATTTTGAAGTTGCAAGAAAGAGGAACTTTGCATGTTCTTAAAGATCGTTGGTGGAAGCAGAAATTGGGTGGCGGTAAATGCAGTAAAGACGAAGCTAACACGGCAGGGTCGGCCAGCGCCTTAAGCCTCGCCAATGTAGGTGGAGTGTTCGTGGTGCTGGGCGCAGGGCTTATAATAGCCTGCGTCGTGGCGATCGTCGAATTTATCTGGAAGTCAAGAAAAGTAGATAGTGAAGAAAGGGTAATCTTTATGGGCATTTCTTATTTGCAAAAATAATTAAACTCATTTAAAGTAGTAATTAAAATTATTGCAGAAATTAAATCTTTTTCATTTGTACCCCAAAATTATTCAAAAGACTTGGTGTAACCGAAATTAATTTCTGGCAATCCTTGAATTTATTGCAGGAACCACTGTGCGTCATGTTCTGCAGAGAGCTGCGTTTCGCGATTATGTGCGGAGGTTCAACTAAACCTATAATTCCCAAACATGACAATGACGATAGGCAACCTCCAGAGAACGGTCTCCCCTTCATGCCCCTCACAGGATTCAGCAGTGTTACCACCAAAGACAACTTCTCTTGACAGGAAGAGACTGGAGGTGGTGCAATACCCCTCGAACCTACTGCAGACGAGCAGGTAAATTGAAAGCTTTTACTAATAATGTATATAAGTGTGACGGATAAAGAAAGTATAGAGAACAATCTATTCTTTAAGTGGGAACATGACTGATTCCAGTCGGTTAGGACCCGAATCCAATCTCTACTATGGAAATTATTATTCGGGCAAATGCTCTTAAAATAAAAAAATAAAAAAAACATAAAGAGTGCCATCCAGTATTGTTGTACTTCTAGCGTTTACATTAATAACGTCTTTTCTTAACACGTTCTTTCAATTTAAACGAAACAAACAACAAATCAACCCGGAAGACTCTGCAACCATGTTTAAATGTTATCTGAAAAATAACAATAAACATCAATGTTTTACGCTAATACAGCCAAACAAGAGATAACACTCAAAACATGGCAAAATTTACACTTTACTTTTGTCGTGATATTATCTTAAATTTGTATTAGGCTCACCACCTCTTAGAATTTATAAATTACAAAAAAATTTATCAATGTTAAAATTAAGCGTAAATTACAGTAATAAAACTTCTTAGAATATTAAGTATATTCACACATCGCCTCGTAAGCATAACATAAGCGGAAGGATACATCGGAAGTTTTCTAAATCTCTTCATGTTTTAGGAAGCTTGTTATTGTTTACATTCCGTCAATCATCCATAGTGAATCTTAACATCGTACAAAGCTCGTGGCACGATAACTATCAAGATTTATACATCACCTATTGCTTTTTCAGCTTATATAATGTAACTTCGAGGTTTAACCAATTAAGATCAGCTAGACTTAGTTTTAGATAGTTAAGCATTTGAGATTCTTCAGGCTTCAACCGACTATGATTGGTAATCATCACTTTAAATGGTTAAACCTCTGTATATCTTACATTCTCACTTTGTACATAACAATATTCTTTACCAAAATTTACGAATCATTTGCATAAAAATTGTCACTGAATAATCTTTCCCTTCTATTCTGATTAGGTTAGTTACTACCGTTACGCCCAATATGACGTCTCAGATATATAATAGAATGCTCACGGAAGCACGAACTGCCGTTACTTTGCACTAAGCACCTATTTACCAGTGTTGGGAAATACCAAGCAATTTGTAATATTTTCAGAGACAAGGATGAAAAGACTTCAATACTTTTATGGCCAGATCATGAACTCTTGGATGTACTCATACAAAACCAGCAAACAGTTTTGTTTGATGGATACTTCTCGAAATGCATAACATTTAAAAAAAAATCTTCATGGAACCAAAATTAAGAGACGAAAATGAGCATTTCCCTAAATTTAAGTGTTTTAAAATGATTAAAAATACAGAGAAACCTATTCAAAGGTGACTACTTGTGTATGCTGATCACCTGTCAAAGTTGATTTTAATGATCAAGTACCAAACTGAGAATAACAATTAAGTTTCCGCTTAATAAGTTGACCACTTGTACAAATGGATCATCAAATGCTTGTCTACCAAGTGATCAACTTACACTGTACTTTTTTAACTTTGAATTTAATATTAAGGTTGTTCAACAAAGATTCTTAAAGGCAATTTAAAAAATCGAATTTGAATAAATTTGAAAGTCATAGTTAATTTTGAAAATTATTGAATGCAGAATGAATAAAGATTTAATATGAGATAGTTCCCCCGATTTTGGTTCCATGAGGGCTTAAATTTTGTACAAAATCAATCAAAATTCACTGGAAATTGTTGACATGTGATGTAAACTTTTCCCTACATTTATTAGGAAAACATTTAAAAACATCAATAATTATACAAGCTGATATTAAAGTATCAACTGGATGTGAATAATCTTAATGTGTACAAATTTCACATCTCTATTTCATTGTCCCTAGTCTATTCTTTTTCATGCTAAGAAACAAAAATATTAATTGGAATCTTATTCTTATAAAAATATACTTCATCTTTATATTCAATATTTTAAAGAAGCTTGTAAAAAATTTTAATCTTCTAAAAATTAACAATTTTTCATACATTAATCTTAAAATATTTTACTATAGCTTCCGATTGAATCACAATGCATTTAAAATGGCGTCCAAAGACAAATTCACGAACCCTTCATGGCGGTAAAAACTTTTACAGTCATGTTTATCTCTCTCACATAAAATACTTACGCTTTTTACATCGCAATTCATCATAAAAAAAATATTTGCTCCAACGAAAAATGAATTTTTAAACTTTTGCTAAAGAAGAGGCTAATTATCCTATTGTTAAATAAATAATCCCAAAAAATTAAAGCACTAAGATATTACCTGATTACAAATTTCATTCACTTTAAAAATATATAAATAGGAAATAACACCAGTCGACTTGTTTGAAGCGCTCCAAAATAGGCGTTCATTATCAAGACTTGCCAGACGTAAATGAGAAGAAATGAAAGTGATTTGAAATATAAAATGCAAAATTGCCAACGAAACATGAGAAAATAGCAGGAACAACAGTGGCCAAAAATTGGTGATCGTAATGGGTTACATGCAGCGTAGAGCAGAATTCTCTATCTATGCCAGCACTTCACTTGCAGTCACCATTAGCGTGTGGAGAGTCATAGATGAAAGTACGTTAGTTTCTGTCTTGATTTCCAAATAGATCTAAGTTTTTCAAGTTAGGAAACTATATGGAACTGAAGACTACATCAAACGTAGTTCTAAAAGAAAGCGTCATGGAAATTTAAAAAAAAATATTTTTAACAATTAAACACGAAAAATATTAAAAAAAGAAAAAATATCGTAGTACAATCCCAGACAACAGAAAAGAGGAGGAGAGGGAAGGGCCGAAGGCATGGAACCGATCCTCTCCCCAGATGGCTTATTCGAGCGTTGCGACCTCTAACAAATCAGGTTAAAATGCATTTCCACCCTAATTTCTTCTTCACCACTTCGTCTCGGCCACTGTGATTTTTCTTGTTTTGTTTTTCCTCTTTTTTTCCTCTCTGCTACAGTGGTTTCTCTAGTTTTGTTTCTCAACCTTATTTTTCCATTTTTCGTTGGCAAATTTACGTTTATGCTTCAAATCACTTTCGTTTCTTCCCATTTACGCCTGACGGGTCTTGAAAGTGGGCACCTATTGTTGTGCTCTTCAAACGTGTCGATTGATGATCAAAATGAGCTGCAGGTGGCGTAAAGCAGAACTCTCTACGTATGGTAACACTTCACACGCTTTCACCAATAGCGCGTGAAGAGTCAGGGGAGAAGGACGTACATTAGTTTCTCTCTTGTTTTTTAAATAGATTAAAAACTTTTAAGTTGGGAAACTATTTGGAACTGAAAACTAAAAGGAGGAAAATATCGTAATATATTCCTACACAACTGAGAAGAGAGAAGGGTCAAGGCATGGAACCGGTGTTCTCCCCAGATGGAGTATTCGAGCGTTGCGATCGCGAACTGCTATTTCCTATTCATATATTTTTGAAGTGAATGAAGTTTTTAAACAGGTAGTTGTCCCACTGGTATTTTAATATTTCAACCAATAAAAATTTTCCCTCATACACTGAACCCGACACTGGAGTTTTAAAAGGGAACAATATGCACCATCTCACCTGCATTCGAAGCACACACAGCACAGGAGTATATGGATAAATTCTCTCGAAAAACGAAAATGTTCCGGTAGCAAAGACGGTAAAAGAGATGTCAGAAAAATGCGTTGATAGCAAGTAACCTCCACCCAAAGGACGCGGAAGAAATATGCGTGTGTCTCAGTTAACGTCCAACTCACACCTTGAAAAGATTCATTCGGTAATCAGAATGATGTATTTTGCACAGATTTCAGCTCTGCACTCAGAATGTGAAATAATGTATAATTTATGTACCAGACCACGAATCAACTATAATGTATGATTCTGTTTGTAGAATTAAATATTGGTATTGTAATTCATGCACAGGGCAATTACAGTAGAATCATCAGCTTTTGCAATGTCGTACTTTTTTTTTACCATTTAAATTAAAGGAGGCTCGCAACGATCAAAATATTTGCAACATTAGTTAGTGTGCTTAAATAGTGAACTGCAACAAGATAGAAAATTATTTTCGAGTAAAAAAAATACTAAACATATTTATCATAAAGAAAGCAAGTTCCACTGCAACTATATAAATACACTCCCAATTTCTATTTCTTATAATAATTATAAAATTCTTGCATAATAACGCAATTGGGCAACATACATCTAAGTCGTACTAAACAATCAATGCCCGATTGCTAAGTTTTTATTCATTATTGGAACAAATAAAAAATAATATAAAATTTCATTATTAAAACTAACCCTAGTAATTAAAATTTTTCAAGTAAATTTTTAAGAGAAGATAATTAATTTTAAAGTTTCACCTATACAATCAGTCCAATATACATTTATCTTTCTGTTCGTTATTAGTTTATCATTCATTATAAGTTAACCATTACTTGGATTAAAAAATTATAAAATTCATATCTATTTAAATATTCATTACGTATGATGATATCTTTTGTAATTTCCCTGTAAATATATTGCAATAAGTTTTCTATAATGTTTAAACTTTTAATACTGTATTCTATGGTTTTTTTTCTCTGTAAATGTGATCAACTGTCGATTCAGCATTTTTGTTAATAATCGAAATTAAATCAAAGCTTGTTAACCAAATTTAAGTGTAAAATGTGATTTATCTTTCTGCCGTAGCTCATTTGTAAATAATTCCTTTTGAGGATATAAAAAAAATGTTATTGAGGCAAAATTCCAGCATTGTATATATATAATTGAATGATCCACAAACATTCTAAGAAGAAATTTGCATAATTTGAAAATAATAATTAAAATAATGTAATTTGTCCTAAAAAATCCGACTTTACTTAATTTAAACATAAATTTGATTTCTGGAGACGTGATTTTCCTTAACGGGAGAGTAATCTAATCCATAGGAGGTCAAAACTTTAAACCATTGCTTAACTAAAATTTATACTAGTGATTATAGTTTACATTAAGTAAAAATGCAATTTACATACAAATTTGTGAATTATATACACTACCCTACAATATTGGTGGATACACTTTAAATTTTTTAAAAAAATTTTAAGAAATACGTAGAAGATTATTTTGTAACTTTAGAGACAATTAGTTCATGCGATATATAATACGTAGCAATAAAATTTTAGGTTTTCAGAGGTTTCAGGGACCGACAATAAATTATGAAAGAAAACAAGTATTTTTGTACACCCTGTGGCAGAAAATCAAGCTATAAACTTGTAACTTTCGCCGATTTGTTTGGTTGTTACTTGCAATATAGCTGCATAAAATTTCATAAACCGAACTTAAATATTTATGGAGATATGAAAAATCTTTTTTACCTTACGTTTTTTTGCTCTAATTTTAAAATATTTAATAAAATTAATTTTTTTCGAAGCAATTAAAAATTAGTTACAAAATTATTTTTTTATTAAATGACAAAAAAAATCGCTAAAAATTGCGCAAGATGTTAACAGTAATCTTCCGGACACCCAACTGTGGGAAAACAGATGAAAGGAAACATTCTTTTATGGAGGATGAGCCCCCACAATGCCGGTGTCATTTTCAATAAAACGTCTGTAATAAAACAAAATTGAATTTGTGGAAAACCAGTTAAAATTTTGAGCTTTCTTTTAAAAAGTACAAAAACTACTTATAAAATTGCTTGAAACTTTATAAATTTTTAAGGTATTCAAATCAGACTTTTTTCATTAGTTGCCAAATACGATTCACAACCAAATTATAAAAAATATTCTTTACATTTTTTCCGCGCATGCGTATTATAAAAGAATTGCTTTTAAATAGTTATACCAAGCGCAATTTTTTTTCTTCCAATTTTAATACAATTTTGTAATTGTTTTTTAAATGCTCGAAAACTTTTTTTTTAATTTTAATGAATATTTTTAAAGTTATAGCAAAAAAACGTAAGACCAAAAAAATAGCTTTTTTTAAAATAAAAATGTCCATATTTCCATAAATATTTAAGCTAGGTTTAAGAAATTGAACGCAGTTATTACAAATAACAACCAATATAATCGGTATAAGTTACAAGCATATTGCTTGATTTTCTGGCATACGTGATCAAAAATACTTATTTTCTTTCGTAATTTATTGTCGGTCTCTGAAAGTTTTAAACCTTATTGCTAAGTATGAAAAATCGCATTAAGTAATTACCTCTAAAGTTACAAAATAATTCCCTTAAGTATTTCTTGAGAAATTAAAAAAAAAACTGAAAGTGTCTCTTCCATTATTGCAGGATAGTGTATATGTAGCCCTTAAATTATAAGACGTAATAAATTGCTAAAGATTGGCCACTCCTTGTTGAAGTCTAAGTACTTTTTTTCTGGGGCAACAGAATCAATAATCCGTACAAGTAAAAAAGCATAACTTACAAATGATTTTATAACTCGTAAAGGTATTCCTACCCACTTTTTTTTAATCTCAAAAATGCAATTAGTCAACGGTAAAAAGTTAGATTTGCAACACAGTTTCTTGGACTAGAGGCACTATAAGCCTTTCACCAATAAGCACGAGAGCATTGTTAGAGTATGTTCCACTTATAGATGCATTGCACCGCGAAAAGCTGGACTTCTTTCTGTCAGATGAGAATCGGAACATTTTCGCAATGAGTGCCTTCGAGTCTTATTTAGCCCAAATATTAAGAGGATTGTGGACTCACGTTAAGACCAACAGATTTAACAGATTCAGGATATCACATAGATTAAGAAGACTTAACTAAAACGTTTTATGTTATAGTGCATTAAAGGAATTAAATATGAATGATTCTTTAATCAAGTTGTTAAATTAATGAGTTTCAGTTCGGAAACCAGCGTCAAATTATTTCATTAATTTAAGGAACTTTTAAATCTGAAAATATAACGCTTTGCAACCTGCATTTTTGCTCAATATTATTGTTATAAATGCCATTCTTCGATAAATGTATGCCAACTGAAATGCTAACCTACTACTTAATCTTAAATGAATTTGAGATCCAATTTGAGCTTGTATTAATGATGGAGAGTGGGTTTAAAAATTAAGAAAGTGATAAAAATTTCGTTTTTTCTCCCCCCCATTGTTTATTTGACTATTCATATCTAGCTACCATAAAACAGCGAAAATATTTAAAGCATTCGTTTTTAATAATAAACTGAAAGGTAGAAACAGTTTAATCTCGGCTGATTTTTACTTTTTATTAGTTACCATTTTTTTTTATTAACATTTTTAGGTGCACGCTTTATCACAGCTTGGCTAGACTGTTTTCATTATCAATTTAATAAATGTTTCAATTACGGAACTATGGTTTAATTTATGTATACTTAATTATTTGAAGTTCATATAAGTAATTCAAAAGCAATATTTCATGCTTATACAATGAAGAAAAAATACATCTTATTAAAAAAAAACCCCTACTAATCCCAAAAAATTCTCTCTGGGACTGAGGAGCTTTAAATGATAATTTATCATTAATTAAAGGCATGTATCAAGTAGCGTGCACAATATTTTTTACAATGTTTATTTTAGCGTATTAATAATGAAAAACGTGTTAAATAAGTGGTAAAGAACAATTAATCACGATTAGAGAAAGGATATAAAACATTCTTATAAGAGGAAATAAAATTGTATAATAAAAAAAACAAAATAATGTTCCTTTAAGCATCAATTTTAAGAAAAGAACATCTTACGTCGCATACCTAATATTTTTCCAATTTCTTAATAAGAAAAGCCAATGCGCTAAATATTATTTCATGCGATTCTATAAAAGGAATTTGTTCATAGCCTTAACTCAAGATAGATGTCACTTTAAAGCAACATTCTCTTTTTTTTTCTCATCATTAATAATCCAACATATGGTAATGTGTAATTTAAAGAGGAGTTATTTGGCAATAACCAACTTCATTTCAGTTGGTAAGAACCTATCTTTATTTCTGTATAAACAAGATGTACTGCATGTTTTTGTGAAATCGATGGTATACCTTATTAAAAATTGTTGCTAGTTTCAAAAGTTTTATCAATAAAGATATCATCCATTGAATTATTAATATAATTTTAGATGATATTAATGTATTGAAATGAAATAAATTTTATTTCATGTCGTAGTTAAAGCAATGTATATATAATAAACTTGTAAAAAAATTTTCTCTCTTATCATTTTAATTTATAGTTTTGATTTGCGTTCTATTCATTTTTAACACATCTTATTTCAAGAGCACTTTTATTTTTTTATGAGGTTACAATTTTATTAATGTTAGAAATTTAATGAAGTGTAGGGTGTTTATAACTATTGATCTTAATATATACCTACATATTTTTATTGAGGCTATGCATGAATTAAATATGACGCAAAAACTTGTTGCTGTTATAGCCTCGATTCTTAATATAACTGATATATATACCAGCTGAAAGTCAATAGGAAGGAGAACACAGGCTTCAACTTAGCACTTGAAAATGTAATTAGAGATTAGGGATCAATACCAGAGGAACAAATTTTAATAAGTCAATTCATATTTCGGACTGTGGTGATAACATTTGCTTAGAGGACCGCACCTTACAGGCTTTCAAACAAGCATTTACGGCCTTGAAGAAAAATGCAATAATTAATTTGTCAGTAAATGAAAGCAAAACAAAATACTTGCCTCGTTTAAAGTCCAATCCACAAATTATCCACTCGAAAATCGAAACTTATGAATTTGAAAAGCTTTCAGGTCATAATTATTTAGGAGTGGAAATAAACAACAATACTCCAATCCCTGAAGTACACAAAAAAATACTTAAAATCAGACTCTCTTAAAAATGAGAACTAAACTGCTTCTTAACAAGAATCTTAAAAGATCTATACTGACATATGAATCAGAGGTTTGAGCATTGACTACACACACATATATATTTTTAAAAAAATAAAGAGTAAAACGTACAAGTACAAAATAAAAAAAGTAACAATTTTAAAAGAAATCGAAAATTCAAAGCAACCTTAACTTTTTATTAAAATGTATAAAACTTTAAAATGCATGAAAATAATACAAACTTCATTGAAATAGTGAACATTGCAAATATGCAGAAACCAAACCAGAAATCAAAATTTTCTCATGAAATAGTGAACATTGCAAATATGCAGAAACCAAACCAGATATAAAAATTTTCTCATGAAATTTCAATGCTTAGAAACATTTGAAATTTCAACATTAGTTACTGTTTTCATTAAGGTAGGTATTAAATTTCAATAGCAATAGAAAGAACGAGATAATATTTAAGTATATTTATTTTTGATTTCTAAATGCCCATATTTGAAAATGATTTGTCATAAAGATAATTGCTTGATTGGATAAAATTTTTGAGCCAAATTGATGATTAAAATCCCAAAATTCATGATGTTCTAGTAACCAAGGATATGCACAGAAATTTTTTCAGTGAGATTGCAAACAGTAAAAAATTCATTAGAATAATAAAAAATCATATTTTTATTATCCTAAATTTTCAAATACAATTTCAATAATTTGCTCAAATCTCCTAAACCAAAGGTTTTTAGTATGAAGTTCAGTTTTTTGATATTATTTAAACTTATTATTAAAAGAATAAAGAAAAATTATAATACTTTAAACCAAATATAGTATACAAATTGAAAAAGATTTTTTTTATATGGTTGTATTGATTAAACACTCATATATGTTGTTTATGGTACAGGGGTCATTGTGAGCCCAACTCAAAAATCCTGAAAATTTCTTGAGTAAAATCATTAATGAAGTATTTCAAAAAATTAACGTCTTTATAAATTTAAATCATTGATATTTTCAAAACATGAAATTCTAAATAAATTATATACAGCCTAATTTAAATGAATAATTATGTATAAGTTTACTTTTATCTCTAATCACATTTATTATTCTACCAGAAAAAATATTTACAAATGAAAGAGATTTCAAGTATAAATTCTAGTTCTAATAATTTTAAATAAAATATACAAGAGTTTTATACATAAATGGTATCAGTAATTTCTTAAAACTTCTGGACCTTGGATTTCCAGAAAAGCAACATTTAAAAATCATGAAATATAATTTTTAATTTATTAGATTTTAAGGGAGGGGGACATGAATGTTTCTTTTTGATCCCCCCATTGATGCAATACCACAGTTAGTAGTAACAAATTTTAATATATCTGAAGAAATAAAAAAATTGGCTTTCATCCTTTTCTTTTTTAAATTCAAAATGTTAAGACAGTAACTACATAATCTTTTAAACGTGCAACTTACATTGTTTGATTGCTTTAAATTAGTTGTTGAGAAAGGCAGAGGCGTCTCCTTTTCAAAAATTTTTATTAGTATTTATTACAGGGATTCCTCTGTGGAGGGATGTGTTTTTTTCTTCGTTCTCGCCAATTTGCAATAGGGGTCAAATCTATTCTAACAGATTCGGAAAACGTTTCTTCAGTGATTTTCAGAACTGATTAAATGGAAGTTAAACAAGCATATCCAAAGATAAGTTTGGAGACAGATGTCAGACACCACATGACCATCGCCTTTCAAGATTCGGATTTCTTACCAAAATTGTTATTTTTTCCGGCCAGTTAATGGGTTTCACGGTCACTTTTAATAAAAGGCCCCTTTTGTAATAAGGAGACAAAGATGTTTGGTGGCCTTGATTTTTAACATAAGGTGTTGGAAGATAAAATAGAAATTTGTCTGAAGGAAAACATTCAAAGATTTCAAAAAAAAAAAAAAATTTTTTTTTGAGGGAAATTTTTTAAATCTTTCAGAAAAGAGTAACAATTTCTTTCAACGCTTTTATTGCAAATACTTGTACCTCTTTTCAAAAAAGTAATGAAAAAATAAGTAAAAGTATGAACTTTTTAATTTTTACTTTCGTTACTTGTAACGAAAGTAAAATTATAGCCAAATATATATATGAATCTTTGAGTCAATTAAAAAAGCTATTTGTATTGACAATATTTTTATTATTTCATAAAAGTTTAAAAAAAGATACAAAGTAAAATCAAAACTACATATGGAAAAAGAGCTGCATCCATTTTAGATGATTGAAATTTACATAACATGAAAACAAACACATTTATTACAAGTGATAAATAACAAATGCAAAGAATCATATGGAAGATTTTCATACCGAGATAAAAGTAGAGATAGTATGAATATTCGAGACCAATAAACTTGGTAAATAAAGAGTAATTTTTTTTTTAACATTTCTTCAGAATCAAAAATTTACAAAATTACGTAATATGCATCTTACTCTTTTCTTATAACAATCTTTTTCATTTTTCTAACAATCATATTTTTTTTAAAGCTATCTCAACTTTAACTCAGTCGGAATGTTATCAGTAACTTCTCCCAAGTCAAGAATTACTCATAAAAATAGATAATTCAAGTAATTAGCAAGCATAGAAATTGAACAAACAAGATATATTTAGAAATTATTAAAACTAATTATGTATCATTAACACAAAGAAAATATCAAGTTTATTTTATTGTAATTACTTCATTTTTTAAAAAACAAGTTAAATGGCCATAAACAAATAAATTTACGAGGAGTCTGAAACAGTAAAAAAAAAAAGAGCTCATTTTTTATTAAACATCATGGTTTACATAAACTGTGCATATTTTATATCTTAATTTAAGAAACACTGTACAGGTGAAATATATTATTCAACAGTAGGCTGTAGCCATAAGGTGTGCTATAAGAATTCTACTGTATGCCAATAGCACCTTTTCATTTAAGATATGACAAAATATAAAGTAGTAAATTCATAAAAAATGGCTAAATGAAACACAAATTAAGGAATGTAAAAAAAATGAACATTGGATTATAACTAATCAAAGTTAATTCAATAGAAAATGATAACAAATTATTTAATTTTAATTATTTCTGAAGAGATAGTCCTAATTAATGTTACTTTTTCTATATTTAAATATTTGAATGATTGAACAAGGTAATGATTTCAGAAACAGATGGACGGATGTTCAGTATTTAAGTGCAGCAATAAAGTATTAAAACAAAGCTTAAAAACAACGCTAAAAATTGTCATTAAAAAAAGGTGCAAGGGCTTGTAAATAGTAAGATAAAAAAAAAAGAAGCATATAAATATGATATAACTCTTTTGGCTTTTTAGACATAAATATATACCACTTTACACAATTATGTAAAACAAAGTGACAAAATTACATAAACAGATGCTGTGGCACTTCCTAAAAAAATCTAAAAACGCACTCAATATAAAAAAAAAAGATACTTAAATAAAAACAACACCACGCTATGATTATCAATGAAATGCTTGACACAATGATGAATATAATAAAGCTGCAATATTTTTTTTTCATACCTTACTTTTAACCAGCAAAGAAAGATTAAAGTTGAGAGTGACACATTGTTTGGTTCAAAGTATACATCTATACATTAATGTTGGCAGCATCTGCATACTTTAAACCTACATTTTATGGCATCATCAATGAATTATGATAAAAATATGATGAAGATAAGTTCAGTGACACTATTCCACGTGATTAAAAAATAAAACATGAGGAATTGAACACTGAATAAGGCATCACAGAGGAAAGGCTTTTTAAATAGTTGCCAACTGTCCAGTCCAGTACAATAAAATGATAGCAGGGCAAATGGATTCCAACAGTTCAGAACTCAAAAACTCACATGTTGAAAATTCTTCCAAATATTTTTTTTTTAAGAAAAGAAAGAAATAGAATGACAAATCTTAATGAATACAAAGCCCAATGGTTATCACTTCATTTATAATGTCTACGCATGAGGAAGATGTTTGTGGCAACTGATTTATGTACCATTTCTCTTAATCATTCTTCTTCACTTTCACCTTGGCCGTACATGTCGGCCAGTTTCTGGAAGCGGGGTCCCCAGCCGTTGAGATACTCGAAATCGTGGTCATTGTCATCGTAGCAGGATGCCAAAGAGCTCAGAGAACCAGCTGAGCTTCCACCTCCCTCATAAGCGTAATTACGAAGGTCATCAAATGGAGGAACGTTAATGTCCGTATCGGCCTTGTCCTGATGGTCCCGAATGAAATCTCCTACATCTGGCTGTACACCTGGTTGGGCTGAAAATTTCAAAACAATTCAATTATTCTCTATAAGGCTATTTAATTAGAGTTTAGAGCTATAAATAATAACTTAGAAGGTAAAAATGTTAAATTTTTTTAGGAATAATTATTCTATCTCTACTTAAATTGGAGCTTTGAGAGATCAATAGTAAATTTAAGACCATATAAAGAAATGTTTAAAGTTTTTTAAGTGACATAAAAACATATTTTTATCATAATCATGAATTTAATAAGATGGTAAATTTATATAAGAATATTCAGAAAAAAAATTTGCAAATCAATTTCCACCTTTAGTTCTTTAAAAAATACAAAGATGGAAAATTGCTTACCCTGCCACTGGTGAGGTTCTCTAATAGGTCCCTTCTCTGGTCCAGATTTAGCACCAATTGGAGATCCATAGCCATCAATAGGAATCTGTAGTGTCTTAATGTCATATGCATTCATGTCATCCTCCCCGCCACCTTCATCATCATACACAATGATATTCTCTCGAACATCATCAATGATGTCTTTCTGGTCATACGGTTTGGGAGATCGAAAACGTGAATAAGCCATAACAACGAGTGCCAGGACTAAGAAAACAAAGAATATTTATACAATACAAAAATCAGGCTAATATTTGTTTAGTATAAACTAAATCACATAAGTGAATTGATATATGTAAAGAAAAGACATTACATATGGAGTGGAATATAGAGTTTATTGGAACAAGAGTAACAATTACCTAGATTGCAAGAAATCTAAATAATATTACATACACAAGGTAACAAAATTGTTAAACAAAATTGTTGCTTTATAGAAGTCAAACAACAGGAAAAAGAAAAACAGAAGAGGAAATATCACCTGAGTAAAAAGTTATCCAGAAATATTAATTTTCATTTCAAGATAATTTTACGCAAATTTTAAATAAACCTTTACATTTTAATTACTACAAAAGAATTAATAGTGATCAAAAAAGGATTCAGTATTTTTGAAGTAAGACAAGAAAACTTTTAGGGTTTGTTTTTAAGCAGGTCTTGAGACAGGGCTATTATTTTATCCCCTATCTACAGCCTTATTTGGCAATTAAAATAGAGAAATGAAGCTTCTCTTTTGAGTCTAAGGATATAAATAAATGAAACTTACTTAGAACTGCAAAAATGCAGAAAATAATTAGAGCCATAGCAGCAACACTGAGCTGCATTTTCTTCTCTTCCCGAACTGCATTGCAATGCATTCCAAAGTAACCAGCACCACAAATACATTCATATCCTTGACCATCAGGAAGATTGACACAGGTACCACCATTGAGACAAGGCTGTTGTGACACACATTCATCATCATCAATGCAATCCTTCCTATCAGGTGTTACAATGAAACCTTTGGGGCATCTACAAAAAGAATGTCCAATTTAATGGCATCTATAGCGATTGAACATGAAAAATCTGTGTTAAATTTCGCCCGACAACTTTAGGATCAAATATTAAGCATGAGCTAATATGTTAATAAAATAAATTTTATAGCTATTTAAAACAAATTTTTATACAATAGCTTTCCCTTGTTTTAATAAACATAAACTGCTTTATTAAAGTAAAAAAGATTGTGAATCAGCAAAAATGTTTTCTGTCATTTTAGAAAGTTTAAAAAAAAAAAAAAATTTCTTTGGTGAATTTAACGCCAACATTTCGTTTTTCCTGAACACTTCTAAAGTTTTATACCAATTATCATACATTAAGTCAGTGGATCCCAGTTTTTTTCGGTTATGGAACCCTAAGTAATCAACCTCCTTTCAGATGATTCTTAACTTCATAAATAAAGTTCATTAAGGTAATTATGTCTGTTATAAGCTATAAAAAACTATTTTTAAAATATTTAATTAGAGGAATAAAGATTTCACATCGTTTTACCATTAATAATCTGAAATTAGGTTTTATTTCTGACAGTTAAAGTTGCAGTCCTTGTTCTATATCCAGTCTAGTTATGAATTTATTTTGAGTTCATGTTACACAAATGAATAAAGTAAGTGGAACTATGATTTACTTCGAGATAAAAACTGCTGTTGAAAATGGCTATAAAGGGAAACATATTTCTTTATTAAAGAATTATTTTATTTTGTTTTGAAAAGTGCGATAGGAAATACTAATGCAATATTTTATAAATGCTAGTTCTTTTCATAATTTGTTCATTATATGATTATTAGAAATGTTATTCTTTTAAAAAAAGATCATTTTTCATTTCATTGGCATTTTACTCTAAATAATTTTATGAAGAAAACTGAAAGATTAAATAAATTATGAAATATACATTTTAGCTAAATAAAATCTGAGATTTTAAATATCATCACTGGTTATAAAAAGTTCTAACTTGCGGAACTGCTTTCACTCTTCCATGGAACCCTAGGTTTTTGAGTAACACTATTTGGGAACTGCTGCATAAAACTATCATTAGGCCTATCTACATTTTCATACTTTTTTGACATTTATTATCACATAGAATTGAAAATAAAATAAAAATAAGTTTCATTACTTACGTGCACTCATAAATCATCCACAAATCCACACATACAAAGGGTGGTGGGCAGTATACACCAAGACAAGGGTTATTGGATGGACATCCAGATTTCACATTTTGAGAATCTAAAACAATGGCACTTTGAGAACCATTTTCCATGGGTAAATACCTAGAATCCAATCTTATATCATCCAAGCAACCTACAAAACAATTGATATATTTAAGCAAAAAGTTCAATAACTAATAAATAAAACATGCTAAAACACCATATTCACCTTCTTGGAAATCATTATCCACAATGGTAACACCAGGAGCAAGATACTGAACATCTCCGCCAGCTATGACATTTTGCTTCTCAATAACCAACTCTTGATGGAAACCTTGGTAACCCAAAAGTTCGCTATAGCGTCTGCCACCACCACCATCGAGTGATATACTGGCCGTACTACCAAATCGCTGTACTTTAACAGAGTGCCACTGGCCATCACTGACACTGACATCTGGCAACCACAGCTCTTGTTCTTGTGATTTGTAATGATTTAGATTGAAGCGGAATCTAAGAGTTCTGTTCCGTATCTAAAGTGAAAAGTAATTAAGCATTAAACAAAAAAGATGCAGATAAACAACATAAAACACACAAATTTAAAGTATGCTTACTTCTAGTACTAGATATTCACGACCGTGCTTGCTTGTTGCTCTGAATAATTCTCCTTGCTTTTGCCTCGTTCTGAAACTCAGTCGAATTTCATTAGAGTATTCCCCAGGATTGAATGTCAAAGCATAGCGGATGTAACTGTTTTGCTCAAACATTTTTTCTTGAGTTTCTAAAAAATGATGAAGTTCTTTTTAGTACTAATAATAGGTACCTATTTAATTACAATTTCATATTTATTTAAAATATTAAAGCCATAATGATGGAGAACTCACATTTGTGTTTTGATAATGATGGTTAGATGACTTAAATGTTAAAAAATTATTTGAACTTAGTAAATGAAAAAATTATAATAATAGTAAATAATTATGAAAAAAAAAGAAATTGAAAGTGAATTATTTCACACAGAATCTTTCAAACATAGAATTCTTGATAAAATAGCTAAGTTTAAAAAATATTTGTGATAATACCAGGTTTCACAGTTTAGCATGTGTATTGCAAATCCCAATATAATGAGATTCTGGGTAAAAAGAGTTTTTTTTTTTTTTTTTTTAATAAATTCTTTATTTTGATGTTAAAAAAAAGCAAATATAAAACTTTGTTGTTAAGGCATAACTTGGATGCAACAAGGAATCAATTGTGTTAAACATTTTTTTTAGTATCTTCGGTGGATTATTTTTCAGTAATTTCCCTTCACTCAGGTAGAGAGTCAGGCAAGTCTATTGATTTAATGAGTTAATTGCCTTGCTTTTTGCATTAAATGAGTTTAACAGAATTTACAATGATAAACTATTTATGAATTTGACAATTATTCTAAAAAATAATGAAATATTTCTTACTTATATTGCAACGTTCTCCATGATAACCAGGAAAACATACACATTTTGCAGAAGTGTAATTACCCACACATGTGCCATGCTTACAGAACCTTTCAACTTGATTGATATAACAATTTTCTTCAGCAGGTGGGCATCCCATAGTACTATCTTGAGATTCGCCAACATTAGCCAAGTCGTACATCTGTTAAGAAAAGATAATAGTTTTAAATGATAAATGTTCATACATGTTTTTAAAAAAATATAAAAAATGAAGTTTATAGAACTATTTACAAAATCAATAGTATTTTTACAAGGATGTTAAGATTCACCGAGCAGTCCTACGAAATACTAAGTGTGATAAGAATAAGCATTTGTATAGTTTGGAAAAATCAACAAGAGAAATTATAGAATGATCAATTAAAAAAAATTACATTTATTAATGAAAACTACCAATTTACAATTCAGTTGAATAAAAATTTTTTAACAAACTAACCCCTGAACAAGATTTCAGTAGTATCCATGAAAACTTTTTTAAGTTTTCAAGCCTATTCAGTTGTTTCACAACAAAATGGGTATCGGCAAATTTAAGACTTCATATAATAATAAACAAAAAAAAAAAAAAAAAAAAAATTTAAAATAAGTAATTTGTTCACATTTTGTGTGGCTTAAAAATATAAACATTTTAAAAACTATGTGGAAACTTCTGATAACAAGATAAATGTACAGCCAAAAAATGACAATTTACTGTAACAAATGTCAAAAAATGAACAGAAATGACATGGATTTATGACAGAATAATGGGCTTACTCAAGTCTGAAATTGGTGCATAATGACGTCATATAAGAAAAAATCAGAATTTGAAAAATAACTATGAAATGGGGGAAAAAAATGAGTAGCTATCTAAAAATATTGGAAAATAACACTGGTTTACTACAATTGAGTTGTGAATCAAGTGTGTCAAAAGTGATTATTTAAATCAATATTAGAGTGTGAAATTAATATCTTTAATAAAAAATTGGACTACGAAAAACCAGGTGGAAATGATAAAAAAAATTATTACAGGAACATGTAAATTAATGGCCTAATCAAAGGACTATCGTATATCGGTGTTTGATAGACTCACAGGAAATGGCAAAAAAAAAAGTACTTGGCAAATAATGATCGAAAAATGAAGTAAATTTACAATAGAATAGTCATGAAGAGGGAACATCAAAAAGAATAATAATTTATGTTTGAAAAACCAGTTTTATAATAATATTACATAAAATATATTAAAATTGAAAAAACCATGATTAATTGCTAGAAAAAACTATCGAAAACAGACTTTTCAGTAGAATGGGTTTCCATAGCCCAAAGTAACTGGTGACATTGCATAAAAACTACGATGAATCCTGTCTTGGTCTTGGAAATTTACATCAAACAAAATGTATTGTTTTTTCCCTTAAACTTTACAATTTATATTTTCCCCTAGTTTTAGAAAATTTCCATTAAATTATTGTAAAATATATATATATTTAGTTATAAAACTATGCAACATTTCACATTTTTTTATCATTCTGGATAGTTAAGGAAGCTATTCTTGAAATTTCAATCCAAGAGAATATTAAGCACAACATTATTAACTCAAAATAAAAGTTTCAGAAACAAGATAATAGATCCCAAAACCATATTAACTTGCTAATTTAAATAAAAAAAATTATTGAAAAAAAAATGGTATTTCATTTACATTGTTCATTAAAAGAAATTTTTTTAAAAGTTTATTCAGCATAAGAAAACATAAAATGCCAGGGAAATATTCTTTTAAAATTAATTAAAATACTCCATTTTATATTTAAATGACATTCCAGAATACCTTTCTTTTATTTAATGATAAGAAAAAGAGAAGAAAATTTAACAGAAATATGTTTCCAATTAAGATTATTTGTATAACAAATCCTCACAAAATTATTCAATAAAATATGATATAAAATAGTGAAAAATAAATGCACTTAATATTGTGAGACTTACTTCACTATTATGGATGACATTTTTAATGCAACCATTAAATCCTTTCCGTGTGTGAGCAAAGTTCCATTTGTAGGAGGAAAGTACCGGATGATTGACACCACCTAACTGCAGGGGCCCATTAACATTTAAAAATTCATTGAAAGGCTTAATAGCTGCAGTGCCTTCACACATAGCATGGTTAGACACAGGAGGATCAACATCTTGATTTCTAGCAGACATGCAGTTATCTACAACCATTCTCACCGTCTAAAAAGAAGTCATTTTTTTAATCAATAAACAATTTTTTTAAAAAAAAGTTATGTTTAATCATTGTGAAACTTAGCAATTCTTAATTTCTAAATGGTTCCATAGAGCAACTTACCATGGCTCTATAGAATAAACATTAATAAACAGAAAAATTGTATACAGGAAAAATACCCTAATAAAAATGGACTGTTTTGAAAAAATGATACAAGAGCAAGCTTTTCCTATAAATTATGAATGGGTCCTGTATAAGATAAAGTAGAGTAGCACTGAGTTATCTTTAACTTATGGCAAGGAAAAAGTGTGAGATTTTCAAACATGCAAAATATGAAAGGTCAAAGTAAAGTAATAAAAAGTACAAGTTAAGACAAATTCCTTATAAGAAGAGGAAAACCTAAGAAACATTCATTAAGCTACTCATTAGGAGTCATGGCAAGCGTGAAACTGTTTTAACATAATTTGAAATGAATTCTTAGAAAATAAAGTAAGAAACTATAGTACGTGAATTAAGGAACAAAACATGCATGCTCTAAATAATATTTGTCACATTGTGTAGTTATTTTTAAAAATGAATATTACAATAAATTACAATGCTTGCTTTATAATTTTTTTTTTCCTACAAGGGTATTCCCACACTTTAAAATTTTTGTTCCACTTTAGTAAAATTTTTTTTAGCAAGAAAGAAAAACCATAGTCTGAAAATACAAGAGTTGAAACTAACAGAGAACTGTGATAGTTTATATGATTTTCAGTCTCACGAAAATTGTTTACTAAAATCTTCTGGGACTGATGTCACCCATCTTTTTTAATAGTATATCTATATATCACAAATATATACCTTATAAAAATTGCACATTGCATTTACAAAGAGAAGTTGAAAATATTAAATGGACAAAATAACCAAGAATATCAGGATGACAACAATGCAATTTTAAAAAATTTAAACTAAAAAAAAGAAGAAAAAAAAAAAACTGAAAAATGGTCATATTGACCCTAGTTGCTTGTACATTAAGGAATTTGTAAATAGAAATAAAATATAAATACATATATATTTAGTTGAACCTCACCTCTCTATCCCAAAATACATCTAGTTGATGCCAGCCTCCATCACTTAAACTTGATCCTGTATCAATAATTATTTCCGTGGTTCCAGAACCAAAATCGATGAGGAGTCTAGGTTTACCATTCTGAAGCTCCAGAGAAAAGAAATCCTGGACAATTTTTTCATTGGAGTCTGCTTCAGATATAGGGCCATTGTACAACAAAAGTCCATTTTGACTCTGAGTCATAAATTCTAACTTAAAGTGTGAGGTTTCACATTGCTGAAGAGGTGGGAACCAAGCAAAACCATCTCCACCAAAATGGCGAGTGGTCTTTTGGCACTGGGGTCCATTAAATCCTTCACTACAGGTACAGCTACAAAATAATGAATATTAATTAGAAAAATGAATTTACATTAGGATACATAATTATAACAGAATCTAATAGGTAATAATTACCTATAAAAAATTATTTTGTTAATAGAAGTTCTTATAATTTTAATGCATATATGTATTAAACATTAATTAACATGGTTTACACAAATTAACACGATGTATTTAGAGTCCCATAACAGGTGATGTACTGTGCAAAATGCAATTTTTTTTTTAGCATACTAGCTTAGCAGTATATGTTGTTTTACTTCTTTAAAAAAAAGAAAAAAAAATTAAGATCATAAATTCGTAGATAGGGAAATTCGACGCTTCAGTCATGATATGAAATAGTTAAAACATTCAAATAACAGTGATATGAATCAATATTTATAAATTTTATGCTTTGAGAGCCAACTGTCAGAGACTTAATACAAAATTTCTTTTTTTAGAAATTAAAACACATTCTGCTATATATACAAAATTTAATTTTTTGCTCAGGACATAGCCTATTTATAGGGATCTAAAATATCATACCAATTAATGTGAACTCTATGAAGGGAAACTATCAGCAATTACTATGTGTTTAGAATGAATGTAATAAAAGAGATATGTTAAATCTAAATTACAAATCTTGGTACAATTTATGTAAAATAAATTGCAAACAAATTATACAAGTCATCATTAAATGACCATTTACATTATATATAAGTAAATCTTTATGTTATTTTATTTTTCAATATTTAACAAAGCATAATAATAAATCATAACAATAAGATATCTTTTTTTATAATATTTATAAAAATATAGTAATTCTAAATTACCTAATTCTTGAGATAAAAAGTTATAGTGATGTGTGTAAAGCAAGTAACCACATGAATATTTAAAAAAAACAATAATTAAGCAATATACAATTAAAAATATTGAACTTGATGCTGTTTTCAACTACTATTATAGAATAAGAAAACCCTATATTTGTATATTTCTGTAAGAAATATGGTAGAAAAGTTTGTTTAAATTGCAAACTTCTGCTATACAACAGCTTGCAGCACAATAAATTTGTCAGGTGCTTAAAAAATAATTCAAAATAAAAGCAATGCCGAAAATAATTTTTAAATGGAAATTTTTTTTTTTTAATTTTAGAATATCTTAACTTTTTTTTTTTGAAACAACAAATAGGACACACTGAGAAAATTTTCAGCTTGCAAATTAATTTAAAGAAATAGCCCATAATTTCAGCAATAAGTTGAACGCAAAATTCCTACATTTTGAAAAAAAATTAATAGATAAGAAGAAAACAAAATTTTCACACACTTAAGTAGAAGAAAAAAACATCTTTAAATGAAAGTTACAGAAATATATTAAGTAGAACAATAATCTATTACAAAGGACATAAAAGTCTAAAAGCAATAAGTAATGCATAAGAATACTATTTACTTTATAACTCCAAATTTATCTGAACATATTCCATCATTGTAGCAAGGTTTAGGTCTTGTCTTGCACGATTCCATTGAAGTAAAATCCCTTGCTCCGCAAGTACACTCAGCCTCAATTTGGGCACGCACACCAACCAAGGAAGTGCGATTAGCATTCACAGTTGCAGGACGATCACCGTAAACTCTCAAATAGTTTGTGCAACTGTCCTCACACTTTTCTTCATAAAGACATTCATCTATGTTCACCATCGTAATATTCACACCAACAATTTGTTCAATCTAGATAGAGTAAAGAAAAATAATTGCACACAGTTTCAGAATGATAATGAAATAAAATAACTGAAGCTTTAATTTATTAAACAAAATATTTAATTTCACAAATAGAATTTTGATAGCTCAGCCAGAAAATACAATTGATGTACAAATGATAATTTTTAGCTCCAATATTTAAATTAACTTGACGCATCAAAAACAATTATAACAGAGTTTTAAAAATTTTTTCATATTTTTTTACTTTTAGCAGCTACAACAGATTTCTATCACTAAAAAAGGTTTATCTGGCTCTTGCACCCAAAGCTTCCAAATAAAGGTAAATCACTAAATTTCTATCTACATTTTTTTTTGTTGATTTTTTTATAAATTATAACACAAGATTGAAAATGTCTCACATCACAAAACACACTATTTGAACAAGACTATAAAATGCTATGTATATTAATAGTAAAAGATTAACTTAACATTTATACTTAAGCATATAAAGATTGGCTATAGTATAATAAATAATAACTAATATTCGTTACATTTTACAAATTAATAACACTGTACTTGAAATTTTATAAGCTAATAACACTGCTTTAACTGATTATTAGAAAACAAAAATTCTCCAAGTAAAAAAAAAAAAAAAAAAAAAAAAATAAATAAATAAATAACAGAAATTTTAATTTAGGTAGTATTTGAGAAAAAAAGAACTTACATTTTTTCTGTGAAGACCTATAAGTCCATCTAATCTAGAAGCTTTATAATAAGGCGATCCATGAGCAGAAAATCGAATGTCTGCCATAGGAGGATGGTCTTGATGCTTGAGCACAGTAAATATATCTACATTGTCTTTTTTCACTTTTAACAACTTAGCTAAGATTTCTCTAAATTTGTTGTACTTGCTTTCAACTTGAACTTTATTTTTCCAGTCCCATATCCTGATAAAATCTTCATCAGAATGACCTTAAATAACAGCACATTGTTAGTTAATTTAAAAAACATTTTTATGCCGTATTTTAATGACAACTTAGAACACCACTTTAAGATTAACTCAAACATGATGAATAATTATCACAACAATAAATTAAAAAATCACTTTATACTTATCACACATTTCACTTATTGCTTATAATTAAAGTAAATATATTACATAATTGACAATATTCATTCTATCCAAACCTAAGTTAAATATATAAGACAGTTATGAAGTAAATGAGATGAAACTATAAAAAGTATTCACTACATTGAAGAAAAGTTTAAATGTAATTTCAAACAAGCATGTATAAATATTGACAAAGTTAAAAGCTAATAATTTTACTTGAGGTTATCATAAATAATATAAAAAATGAAGCACTGATATTTGATTTATGAAAAAAAGTATTTAAAATGTAACAAAAACAACCAATTGATTCAATTGAGTTTTTTCAAAATAAGTTTCAGTGCTTCGCTAAAAAAAGTAAAATAGAAAGTGATTTTCATGTTTAGTATTTTCTAATTAGGACCTGATGTTATTTATTAGAACATATAATAAATTCCAAAAAGTGAAAACTAGTTGTTTCTCAACCACAGTCAGAAACTATCGAAACAACAAGAAAATTATTGAGCTCACCAGCAATTCTTATAGAACCAGAACTAAATACAGCTTCCTCCGGTATCTCTTTGACTGTAACAGTTACAGTTGCTGGTACTTCTTCATTCCGTTTTTGATCAATAACTGTAAAATGCAAAGTATATTTTCCTCCACTTATTAATTCTATCATTGATATTTCACCAGTTTCAACATTTAAGTCAAAATTTTGATGCTGTTGATTATCTTTCCAATAATAAACTTTGTCTGGAATATCCCAATCATCTTGATCTTCTACATGTACTCTACCAATTGGAACAGGTCTGGTTGGCTTTGTGGCTCCTGAAAGATTGTATGTCAATATAGTTTTATGTTATGCAAAAAATGACAAACCAAAGAAATAAAAGATGCGATAATTTTATAAAGTTTATCATAATTTATTTTGAATATTTATAGGGCTAAAATTTAAATTTATTATATTCTTAAAATTATGCAATATTTTTTGTTGTTGTTAATATTGACATGCTTTGGATAACATAAAAAATGTTTGATATTTCTTTTATTATAAATATTTCAAAGAATACACCAATGTGGCATATAATATGATAAGTAAGCAACTAATAAGAATTTATATAAACCATACAATTAATAAAGTGGGGCACAATGCTTTATAAGTAGAAAGCATCGCATGTAAAGCACTGCTACAACAGTCTGTTTCATAGCCAGGGGGTCATAAGTGTTAAGGCTCTATATTTTGAGACTAATGGAATGACTGTGCACAGACAGGGTTACACACTGGCTGCCTGTACCTTGCAACAAGCTGGTACTCAGTCTAAAGTTGGTACATCAATCTAAAGCTGAATGAGGTTCAAGCTGCCATCGGGGATAGAACTATGATCCTCAACAGTGGCAGTTAAAAGCCTTTGTAACACATTAGATAAGGCGATAACTAAGTTATAAACGAAGACTGTTTCATTTGTTTCAAATCAGTGCATGAAAGGGAATACTACAGAAGTGAGGAACAAGTTAAAACACAGGTAATACCGACCAATGACAAAAGAGGAGAGGCAAAACTGGAAATGGAAGCAGTTGCGCTCTCGTGGGAGATTAGAGAAAAGTGATAAGATTTAGAATCACGGATGTAACTCGAACATTTGGTAAAAAATGGACATTTGAAAATAAGGAATCCTAGAATCAAATCATTAAGCAATTCAGAGAAAATCAATACATATTAATGCTTAGAACAGTAAATTTTTAATGCATACTAATGCAAGAAAAACCATGACATAAAAAACAAACAACAATACTATTATAAAACCCATGATCAGAACAGTAAATGTTTTATGCACATTGTAGCAAAAGTGATTTTAAGTCAAAATTTAAGATACAAAAATCAAGACATATCAATAATGTTTCATTCAATAAATAAATATTCCGTTAAATTTTGCAAAACGTCTAAAAAAATAAAAATTGTATGGAAGAATTTACAAAATAAGATGATAGTAATATAAAATTATTAAATTTTTTTTTTTTTTTTACAGTCAGTATCATATAGATCAGGGCTTCTTAAACTGTGGGTCGCGACCCCCCTGGGGGGTCGCAAATATCTGATACTTTTCAATCATTATAAATAAAATTTTAAAATTAGTATACACACTACGTACAAATATAAATACAAATAAAAATCATACAAAATACTATTGTAGTTTTATTATAACTATTTTTTGAAAAAAGTGGCAATGCAAAACTGTTATGTAGGGCCTATAAATGAAAATATGGAAGTAGCATTTAAAATAATAAATACAACGCGCTCCTCGATTTTCAACTGAACGTTCGACATTGATGTCTGGCCGCCGGCGTCAGTGTTTGCAAGATAACTTAGCGATTATAAGTACCCAGACGCCGCGTCGCCTTACAGCTTACACATACAATACGGAAGCATAATCAAGCTAGGCTAGGCGAATTGGCATATTATTTTTATAAAAGAATAATAAAAAAAATTAAATGAAAGCTTCTTTTTCGGCGTCTTTGTGATACGGTGCCTTTGTGCGCTGCACACTTTGAACACGCCATGCGTCGGGGTTGATCTGATCGTAATTTGTTGTCATTGCACTGGTAAAGATTTAAGTGTAGTTATTTTTCTGTTTGTACTTCAGTTTGGACTCAGCTTTGTCTTCGTAGTGACATGTGTGTATTTACTGTGTAATTTTCAGTTGGTGTTTTTAATTATTACGTTAAAGTTCAACTACATTTTGTTTAATTATTTATTATTATTTAACCATCATGGATAAATGGCTAATTAAAATTCCAACTAATAAGTCTGCCACGCCGTCACAACCAAGTTGCAGTGCTTCAAATCCGACTTCTAGCAAAACAAAAAAAGAAAATATGACGAATCATATTTGCAGTATGGCTTCACATGCTCTTCTCACAACAATGAAGAACAACCAGTGTGCTTAATTTGCAAAGAAGTTTTGGCTGCAGAAAGCATGAAACCGTCAAAACTGCAGGACATTTGAATACTAAACATGCAACGTTATCAAAAAAGCCAATAGAATATTTTGAGCGTCTTTTGCAAACATCAAATAAAGAAAAGAACACTTTGGAGAAGTATGTTACTTTGAATGATAAATATCTATTGGCATTGTATGAAGTTTCGTATTTGATAGCAAAAACGAAAAAGCCTTTTACTATTGGAGAGCAACTTTTACTACCTGCAGCTATAAGAATGTCTGAAATTGTTCATGGAAAACAGTATGCTGCTGAAATTAGTAAAATTCCATTATCAAATGACACTGTGTCCAAAAGAATTTCAGACATTAGCAATGATCAATTTCAACAGCTTCTTATGAGGCTTAAAGACAGCTCAAAGTTTGCAATACAACTGGACGAGTCGACAGACATTTCAAAAATGGCACAGTTGTTACTTTTTGTAAGATATATTTATGAGGGAAGCATTCATGAAGATATACTGTTTTGTCGTCCTCTGGAAGGTCATACTCGTGGAAAAGATATATATATAAAAGTAAATGAGTTTTTTGAAAAAGAAGGATTAAATTGGAAAAATTGTGTTGGTGTGTGCACGGACGGTGCTGCAGCAATGACCGGACAAGATCTTGGTTTTACAGCATTTGTTAAAGCTGGAAATGATCATATTACATTTACACATTGTATGATTCACCGAGAGGCACTTGTTGTTAAAAAAATTGCACCAGAATTAAACACTGTGTTTTTTGATGCAGTCAAAATCATTAACTTTATTAAAAGTCGAGCACTTAATAGTCGATTGTTTAAAAATTTGTGCATTGATATGGATTCGGATTATACAAGTTTATTGCTACATGCTGAAGTTAGGTGGCTATCAAGAGGTCGAAGTTTGAAACGATTATTAACTTTAAAAGATGAAGTTCTTATATTTCTAACAGAGCAAAATTCTAATTTGGCCGATTATTTTCAAGATAATTTATGGCTTCTCAAGCTATGCTATTTGGCAGATATTTTTGATAAAATCAATGATATGAATTTATCATTGCAGGGAGTCTGCGTTAATATGTTTATGTTAAAAAATAAACTTGAGGCCTTTGTTAAAAAAATTCTTATATGGAAGAACAGAGTGGAAAGTGGATAGCTCGAAATGTTTCCATTTACTGACGAGTATATAATTAGTAACAATATTTCAAAAAAAGATACTCCTATAACAAAAATTATAGTTAATCATTTGAAGGATATGGAAGTTTACATGCATAGGTATTTTCCCAATGATATCGATACACAACAATGGATTTGCAATCCATTTTCAATTGAAATGGAAGAAATTAATTTTTTAAACTTAAAAGCACAAGAAGAATTTGCCGAATTAACAAGTGATACTACCCTGCGACTTAGATTTTCTCAAGTGCCTGTGCATGAATTTTGGATAGAAATCAAATCAGAATATCCCCTACTATCGGAAATGGCAATGAACAAATTACTGCCATTTTGTACAACATATTTATGTGAATCAGCCTTTTCCACATTAACTTACATAAAATCAAAATACCGTTCAACTTTAATAAACGTTGAAAATTTATTACGATCTGCACTAACTCAAATTGAGCCTAGATTTAATTATTTGTGTAAAAATAAACAATCACATCCGTCACATTAATATTGTTTGATGTTAATAATATGTTTTTATTAAAAAAATTGTTACAAAAGTTTATTTTTTCTATTGAATAAATATATATATAGTTTTATGTCATTCTATTTATTGTGTTTTATTACGACCGATATCCCGTCAATGTTTCCAATTATATATATGTGAAATGAATGGGTACGTATTCTTTAATCCTTATTTTATTTACATTGTAAAATAGTGCAATATTACATCTACGGTTAATATATATTTCATTATATGGAGGAGGGGGTCGTTTAAAATTTCCTAAGCTTGAAGGGGGTGGCTATATAAAAAAGTTTAAGAAGCCCTGATATAGATCATATTATATGTCAAAGCTAATATTGAGAGCTAAAAAAATTTCAAGTAATTAGTGCATTAAAATTAAAATACATGCCTTGATAACTGTACACAAAAATGTCTTTTTCACCAGGGTACATAACATTGTCATTTTCATCACCAATGATGACAGTTAATGTGTTTGTACTAGTGAGGGATGGAACACCACTATCTGCTATGACGATTGGAACATGGTATTCTTTCTGTTGTTCTCGATCAAATTTAACTTTAGTGTAAACAGTAGCTGAACCTTTGCCGTTATCACCATCTAGAAAAGGAAATTACATATTAAATCATGGGGTCAAAGATGATGTTGATTTGATTTCTCATTTAAAATGAGTCTTAATTGAGAATAATACATTTATTTTCATGACTGACTTTAGAGCTTTGTGAAAATACAAACCAGAGAAAAAGTTAAAAAATTAATGTGTTTGGTTATTGAAACTGAAAACTTTTATTTCTTTACATATGGTTCACAATGTTTTTATGCATGTCAATATTTTTATGTTTGTTACAGATAACCTAGTCTTTAAATATTTTGGAAAAAAAGTAAGGAATATTAGTTTTAAAAAGAGATCTTTGTTCAACTATATGTATAGAAACTTTTTTTCTCTGTAGCTGTTGCTATGAAACTAAAGTTGAAATTAAAATCTCAATAATGTCACAAAACATTTTCCCACTATGTACTTTTGTTTAATATAATTCAAAACAACTTTAAGATTATTTTTTTTTGAAGAGTATCAGTGAATAATTTAAGAATTACAAATATAAAAAGAATTTTTTAATCAAATAAAAGTCGGAATTAAAGATTATTTTTACGAAAGTAGGAAAAAGACTGCTTGCCCATATTTGATAAAATAAAGGTTTATCCCAAAATTGCAAAAGGTACTAAAAGCAATAGACCATTTAAAAAAATAACCAATTAATAAACAAGTATTTAAAATAAATTTGGTAACATTATTTATTCATAATTTTCAAACAATTTCTGTTTTTTTTTGTGCCAATAGTACCTAAAACTCAAAAAAATTACAGAAATCTGTAGTATCCGACAAATGAAAAATATTTTTCAAATTATAAAAATAATTTTGAAGTTGAAATCAGTAGCAATGGATTATGTTTGTGTTACAAATTTAAAAGTTTTAATTTAGGCATTTAATTAAAAGTTTCATAAAAATTGCTATCAACGAAAAACTAGAAAAAAAAATTTGGTTATAAAACACAGTTTAATCTAACTGAAAAAATAATAAATTTAAAATGTGCAACTACCTTTGTTAAAAACAACTCTAAAGGAGTTCTTGATGGTGTCATCAGCATCAGTATCCAATCTAAATTTAAACCAAGGTTTGGTATTTGGAGCCAGATCAGGATCATCAGCAAATATTTCAATCACTTTGACAGGGGGCTCCACATTCTCCATCACCACTGGCCTGTAATCTTCTCGGAAATGAGGAGGATTATCATTCACATCTATTACATCCACAATTAAGGTGGCTGTAGCCGTTCTTGTAGGAGTACCTAAATTAAATGAGTAAACACCATTGTAACTTATTTATCATACAAAGGCAATAAATATTATTCTTATCACATAGCATATTTTGAAAGAAAAAAGATGTTTCTCAGAAGAAAAAAAAAAAAAAAAAAGGTTTATATTATGGTAAAATTTAAGAAAATTTTCAGCAGTTTTTTACTTTTTAAAGTTCATATGAATTATCAACCTACATGAATTATAATTTCTTAAACCTAAACTCGCCAAGAATTAAGCATCTGGGTAAAATTGTACGAAAATTTCCCTGCTTTGCACTATTCTTCCATTGAATAACATGGGAGAAATCGGTTATTTGATACAGGAAAGCCTGCAGCTAAAAGTTAGGAAAAAGCCTGGAGAAGTTTGGATTAATGCTCAGAAGGTAAATCATACTAAATTGTTCTAGATGGGAGGAAACTAATATGGTTTATTTTATTATGTTACACCAGTATAATATTGTGTTCAAAAACAAAAAGAGAAAAGCAAATTAGAATAATGAATATGCTGTAATATCAGTTTCAAAATTTATATTTTAAATTGACCGAATTTTAATATGAAAAATTTTTTGTTTACAGATGCTGATTTTTCAATAATGTTTCAAACCAATTATTTTTTAGATGCTTACAATAAAAAATTGGACAAAATTTTCAAGTGGTCTACTTTACTTGAATTCAAAGTTAGACACATTAACAATTTAAACCTTGTTTACTTAAAGTAATCAAATAGATATATAATAATTCTAAGAATTCGAAACAATATTGCAGTTTAAAAATACTTTAAATACAATTTCTAGTAATTTTAAATGAAACTGTTAAATTAGAAATATTTTTTTGAAATCCTTATTGTAGACTAATTTCATAGCACTAAATATTTGTTGTAAGTACATATTAAATAATTTATTCAAATTAGCAATATATTTAAAACATACCATCATCAGTTGCAAGAATCCTGATATCATGACGATTGACTGTTTCTCTATCTAAGGGTCTTTGAATAGTAACAACACCTAGTTGACTAATTTTAAACTGCCTCTTTTTATCAGATGATCGATCAATAGAGTATCTGTCAAATGGAAAATACACATAAATTATTAAATGTCTTTTGAAAAAGGAAAATACCATCATAAGCTTTAATGACGATTTTACATTCTCAATACATTTCAAATCTTACATTTTTAGAAGAAAAAAATATCTTCTGTTCTTTTTAAAAGTATTCAAAAGAAAAATACTACCTTGAAATATTAAAAAACTCATGAGCATGAAAAAAATATATTTCAAATTGCATATTTTTAAGCACATTATTTCTATAATTGAAGAAAGGAGAGAGTAGTGAAAAAAATGACAAAGAAAGGTAGAAAGTGTGTGATTTAAGAAGAACAATATTAATATTAAAAAAAAAAACTAAAATCCAGTAATATTCTTTTCTCCCTTATAATAATATTTTATAGATTAATATATTTTTATATTCAACATTATATATAAGAAGCATTTATGTTATTACTATGATAAATCCCAATTTTTCTATAGCAGACATTTTATGTCTAACAGTCTTTTATCTTTGTATCCAGATAAGTACTCAATAAATTTTTACAATTACAGCACAATGTGCATAACTGCCTTACTGCCAGCATATAAATATTCTTCTAGCTTATAATTATTGTCCCACAGTAACTAATGAATATCAAGACATTTTGATTTTAGAAAAGTTTAAAATATCGTTTTTAATATGTTACTGTTGGTTTGAATTCACATTACAAAAAATAATAATTTTCTGCTCCCTTGTGATGCAGTGAATTGTCAAATTTATATGGACTGATTTCCTAATAAAGCCATATGAAACACACATTAAAAAGAGCCTATAAGTTCAAAACACAAGTAGCAATATGCAGAGAAAAGTGTTACGTACTTGACCATCGACTTTCCAGCTTGGTCTGGATCACGAGCTTGGAACTTTTTAATGACATAGCCCACAGTCACATTCTCTTCAACACTGGCTCTTAACAAAGGTTCTGAAAACTCTGGGGGATTGTCATTTATGTCAGTTAATCTGATGAAAACTTTTGAATAGTCAATATGATAGGCATTGGTAGTCTCTCCTCCATGATCGCTCACTTGAATGGTGATGTTAAATCCATACCTTTGCATTGGATCTTCATAATCCAAAGGCTGAAAAAATGCATTTAAAATATCAGCAAATGATAAGTTAATAATGATTAAGATTACAAAATTACTTAAAAGGATAGTGCTACAAAGGATCAATAAAATGAAACTATCATAAGTTATTCTGATTGAAAGGATCAGAATAAATTACGATAGTTTCACAAACTATCATAATATATTCTACAATAGAAAAAATAAAGTTATTCCATGTAAGATTTGCTCAGTAAAATAGATAACTCTGTATCACAAAATAACTAAGTAAATTATATAAATCACCATATCCCATTTGATTGTTGCTTAATTTCACTGACTAAATTTCATCAGGTTTAATCTTAGACTGTTGTATTGTAAAATAACTAAATAATTATATAGATTATATAAATTGCCTTGTTTCATGCTGTTTTATTTGAATTTCATTGACTAAATTTCATCAAATGTACTCTTATATTGTGGTATCATAATATAAAATAAACAATAAATAAATTACATAAATAGCCTATTTCATTGACTAAATTTCACAAAATTTATTCTCATATTCAGTATTCTCAGTAAATAAATTAAGTTGTGACCCCCCCCCACACTTCATTTTATTGTGGCGTGACTCACTAGTAGAATTAAACTTATATACAAAAAAATAAAAAAAATAAAAAAAAATTGTGAAATGTGTAAAAAAAAAAAAAAAAAAAAAAAATTAGGAAAGAAAATCATCAAAGGGAAAAAAAGCATTAAACTTCAATTAATTTAATAATATGAAGTTCCAAGAGATAAGGCCTTTCATGGCTATTTTAAAACTCAAATGGTACTATTTTGTAGAGAGAGTGAGCAGGGAATAATTTAAAACGAAATTATCCTTTAAAATCAAATTATCATTATAGGAGAAATAAATCAAAATTAATTTATCATAACTTATTTTCAGAAGAGAAGGAAATAAAAACCTTAGCAATCTTGAGGGAGCCAGTTCCATCGGAATTGGTAACCATGGTAAACTTATCGGCACCAAAAGTATTATTAATAACTTTGTAACTAAAACGATTAGTTTCCAACAAATCTTCATCTTTGACAGATACAACCAAGATGGGTAATTCTGGAATATCATCACCTTCAGTTTCGTCAACCTGCACATACCACTCTTTTTTGGTGAACACTGGTGGCATATCATTAATATCTTTTATCTTTATAGTTGCTGTACCCGTACCTATAGGGAAAAAAACCAGATAAGTAAGGTGCAATGGTGAAAAAAAACTTCTTTTAGATTAAACAATTTATATAATGATTGATCTTACCTTGTAGACCACCGCCATCAGTAGCAACCACTTTGATAGTGTACTCTGATATTGCTTCTCGATCCAAGCAGCACACTGCAGTCGTGATAACACCGGTATCTTGGTCGATAGCAAAAATTAATTCATGATTTTCATTGACTTGATTTTGCTCAATTGTGTATTTTAGTTTTGCATTTGAGCCTTCATTGGGATCATCATAGTCTGTAGCAGTCATTGTCATCACAGTCATACCTAGAGAGAAAATTAAGAGAGAGTATTATTTTGTGATATTTTTTAGAACAATTAGTCAAAACAAGTTCTTTAACCCACTGGTGATTTAGCATATGGGCAACATCAGGAGAATGTTTCTCCCTTATATACTATTTCCCAATCTAATAACTTGGAAAAAACCGGTTTTGTTATGCAGAAAAGACTGCAAGTTAAAATAAGACTTTTTACGTGTAGAACCGTCAGTGGTTTAAGAAAAAGTATAAGTAAAATTTAAAAGTGGTGACAATTCAATTAGAAAGATAGCTTTATTAAATACTTAATTTATGTAAACTTGTCACATTCATAATTTAATGCTCACAGGACCATAAAGATGTTCAATTAGAATAACATAGCGAACAAATAATGAAAAAGTCGTAAGCACAAAACATTAGATTCATGAAAGAATATTTAAAAAAAAAAAAAAAAAACTTGTGGTAATAATAGTACACTAAAATTTGAAATAGAGCTTCAACAGTAAAAGAAAGTATCTAAAACTGAGCAATATATTTATAAATAATAAATTGTTCAGATATAATCTCTGATCCTTTAAATTACTAAATTCATCAATCAATTAATGAATGCTTACTCACTTTCATTAGAAGTGACATATTTAATATTTGATGCTGCAAAAATCATGTTAATATACTTAAATCATGCTCACTATATTAAAATATATAAAGTTGAATATTACTAGAGCACCAAGAGTTATAAAATGAATAGTTTGTCTGATGTTTTTAAATTGCTTCAGCTAACAAATAATTTCATTCCTAATAAAGACATGTGTTGGATTGAAATCTAAAAAGCGTGCAGCATTAAAATATAGATCTAATATTATTCAATAAGAAAATATAAACACTAAAATGAAACAAAATAATTATTAGTAGGTAGTGCAGTAGATATTTTGAAATAGTGTTGTAGACTGATAGGAGTATTTTTTTTAATTTAAAAAGCCTTTTATTACCAGTCAGTTACAATTTTAGTTAAATGTTAAAATCTAAAAATAGTAAATATATTAAATAAATAATAAATTGTTCAGATACAATCTCTGATAATTTAAATTACTTAGTTCATTAATGCTTATTCCCTTTCCTTAGAAGTGAGTGATTTAATGCTGCAAAAGTCATGTTAATGTACTTATGCCACGCTCCACTATATTTAAAGTTGGATATAACTACAGCTATAATCTTCTTCTATACTACTAGTTGAATATTACTACAGTCAAATATTACTATCAGTAGAAGTGCAGTAGATATTTTAGAAGAGTGTTGAATTATAATACTTAAATCAAGTGAGGGAAATTTAGCAAATTTCTCCGAATTTTTTAAGGAAACACATAAAGTTTAATTTGGGAGCTGCTTTCAGATGAGTAGCAGAGTAATTTACTTTTTTGATTAAAGTAAGTTATGACATTATTTTGGCAATTTATAATGACACTGTTGATAAGGGTATGGAAAATGATTAACAATAAAGTAAAAACTTTTACATATAACATCATTCTAAATTGGTTTAAGGAAAAAATGTTCAATAAATTTCCTTGATAACAAATAAATTTTATCTAATTTAGAATTATTTATTTATTCAAAGGAGAACTGAAAAATAAATTATGCAATAATACACTTATGTGTAACTAGATTTAAACTTCTCTGAAAAATGGTAATAATAAATTATATATATATATAAAAAAAAAAACTACATGTAATTTTTTGACAAGTTGCTTAGGAAAGGGAATTTATGTATCTAATTTTTGAAAAATTGTTGAAATGTTTTCAGAACTTTTTAGTTTATTAAAAAGGCGCAATAAGAAAGTTTTTAAATAATAAGATAAAACAAAAATATTATGAAAAAGAGTGGAGAGCTCTAGAAATTTTCTCAGCTCACTAGTCTACATCTGTTTCAAATATTTTAAAAAAGAATTTTTTCATGTTTTTTTTTATGATGCAACAGAAATGTTACACTACATAGTAACAAAAGGCGAATAACAACAAAAGGGAATCAATGACAAAAAGAATTTTACCAGCAGTGCCATTTTCTGTAACATTTCCAGTATAAATGGCTTGGGGAAAAAACGGGGCATTATCATTAATGTCCTTGAGATTAACCAGAACATCAGCATAGCCCACAAGGCCTTTTCCACCTTCATCTGTAGCATACACAGTGAAACGCCACTGAGAGCGTCCATGTGGTAAGTCTCTGTCCAGAGGTCTAAGAACATAAATTTCACCAGAAGTATCATTAATAGCAAACTTGCTATCCTCAACTTTGTCTTCAATACCTTGACCAGTAAGAAAATATAAGATCTCGGAATTTCTGTCCAAGTCCCCATCAGTGGCATAAACCTTCAATGAATAAATTCTGCATTAATATTTTTAAAACAAAATTTCTTACATTTGTGAAATAAGAGTAGCAATAAAATAAAAGATTTCTAAGGTTATGGGAAAATGATACATTATCTCTCCCCTTTATGAATAAACTATTTTAAAATTCTTTAAAAAATTTAAAAATTTGAATAAATTTTAATGAATATAAGTTCATATATATACAATCAGTGTATATATGAGTGTTTATATGAACTTCTATAAACACTCAGTTATATAAATTATAGAAATACTAAGTAAACAAAAAATTATATAAAAAAAATAATAAAAATGCTCATTTTTTGAATATATAAAAGTACACAAAAATTGTAAAAGGAAAACTTCAACAAAAATTTAAGTAAGTTAAAATTTAAATAAAAAAAGTAATACTTATTAAATTGTCTTGTCAGAATGTCAAATCAAATGAATGAAAATATATTTTGAATGCCAATTCATTATTATAATAATAAACTGAGTAGGTCTCCTAAATCTAAATTTATGCAGAGTGAATAATTATATTGCACCAAAATCTGTTTTCCAGTAAAAATGATCAACATTATGGGTGAGTTGATTTTTAGAAATTAGAAGAAGCAATAAATGAGCAACAATACATGTTTTAATAGCTTTTTACAACACCAACTTTTCATACAAAATGCAGTAAGACAACTAACAAACTAACATAAAAGCGCCTTATATTATTTCGAAAAATAGCATTCACTTTATGGTTGAACCATTTTCTCACTTGCATCGCAATTCCAACTCAAACCAGAACATTAACGCTATCATCATCGAATAAGCCACGCATAAATGAATAACAATTCCTTTTCTGTAGATCGCATGACAGCAATTTTCCATATAAAATTACACAATGCGGCCAATACAAAAATCCTCTTTCATTATTTGAAAAAATATTACTTATTTTACAGCTGAAAAAAGTTCTCACTTGCTCAGTAGTTCCAACTCAAACCAGAACATTACGCCATAATCGCCGAATCATCGAGAAAATTCCGCAGGAATCTCTAACATTATTCCTACTGTAAGAATAACGGGACGAGCCATCATTTATCTTAAAACAATCGTAACTGGGGAAAATAACAACGATGCAATAAACATAAAATGTTGCTAAGGAGCGAACTTCCGAAGTCTCGAGAGCGGGGTTAGGGCAAGAATAGGAATAAAATGAGATCGAAACCATGGCTCTCTGCAAGATTGATGCCAAGTACTTGAACTTACTGCTGGTACAGAGAAGATCTCATAGATTAATGTTCATTACCACCCGGTCTAGCAGATATTAACGATAGAGGCATTCTTCTTCCAAAGAGCAAGTTAATGACGATCTTCAAAAGCTCTGGTTTGAGTTAAGGCGATTTGCCATGATGGATATCATTGGATCACACTCGAGTTGGAACGAATTAAAGATTTAATAATCTTGGAACAAAACGACGACCGATTCCGAAAGAAGATGTTAAGAAAGTTTAAAATCGCAGCGGTTTTCAAGATTTTTCTTCTTTAGGTAATGACACGTAAAAAAATGACGTAGCAGAATTAACGATCTCCTTCGAGCTTATTAAGTATGCACCATCACGTACGGACGCAAAATCTAAGTTAATTAAAAGTATAATTTCAGGCAGCATAGATTTACTGAGTAAATTTAAGTTATTTAATTCGCAAGTTCGCAATTAATGTGAAGCACTTTAATTAATGGGAATTGGGGAATAACATCGGGACTTAAACATTTCTGTAATTGAAGATGAAAGCGATTTAAACTCATTCTAATTTTATTGATAATTAAATTTTATTTCGGGTAACATAAAACGATTAATGAGACAATGCATAAATTAATGGACGTCAATATTAAGTTTAAATATATATATAATATTAAATACCCTACTTAAACTTTATGATCAAATAGAATATTTTTGAAAGACATACTATAGTACATAAATTGTTAAGTTAAAATTCAAGCTAATTAAATCAAGAGTTCCAACATAACTAATTTCGAATAAATTTGCTTTTAAACTCTAGTTTGTGGTGCGCTTTTGGATTAGTTACTGTTTTAAAGTTAAATTTAGAAAGAAAGAAAAAACCACGCATGCGAATTAAAAATGTGAAAAGACTACGCGTCAAAAATCGAGTTAAGACGGGCTCAGCCCAAGCCCGTTTACTGAAAAAAGTTTACAGGCTCAGACCAACACCTCCCAGATAAGAGCAGGCCTCAGCACGGGTTACCATAAATATCCTTTAGTAGTTCAAACGCAATGACATATTTCGTATTTTCAACCACTGCGCAGCTTAGTATCCTTAACGAAATGTCATCTTTCTTATTTTTCATCTACTGCGCAGTTAACTTCGTTAGATTGGACTACTAAATTGAACCGTGCTGAGGCCTTCTTTCTTCTAGGAGGTGTTGCTCAGATGGACTCGGACTCATGATAAAATTTTCGTAAACTTTTTATTACTTTTAAACAAACGTTTGGTACAGTTAAGTATAAAAAATGCAAAATTTTTAAATTGATATAAAAAGGTTTCAATGAATATTTTCCTCCTTTAGACAGCCAAAGGCTTAATAGCAAGATCGCAAAGTTTGGCCTTTATCCGACTTATATTTGGGGTGAACTCGGGGCAATACAAAAGTTTCAATATTCCAAAGTTCGGAAGTCATTTGGAATCTTCGTTGATTGATTTAAGTAAGTTTAGCAAGCGCCGGATGTGACTATACTGCGTCAAACTCAAAGTTTCTTTTTAAAAAAAATACTAATAAATAAATTTAAAAAAAAAGCATAGAACTTCTCTAAGCAATAAAATAGAGAGATTTGTACGTGGCTCTTCAAGGAAGATTTAATATCAAAGAAATTGCTAGATTATCGATTTAATTACAAATAAATTTCCTTAAAGTTACCTTGAGGATTCTTTTAGGCAATCCATCGGAGTCTTCTTCCAGAATGTGTGTTTGATAAAGGGATTGCGTGAATTTGGGAGGCAAGTCATTGATATCTTTCACTTTTATAATAACAGTTGTGCTATTTTCAAACAATGTGTCAGAAGCAACAAGCGTCAGGTTGTACTGCAAAAGAAAATACATTTTAAATAAGACATTCACACTAAGTTATCTTAATTAAAACAAAAACAGAATTGTGTAGTTGGTAGTTTGAAATGTTCGACTCAGACATAAGCAATGTTATTTTATTGTCCATTAGAGCAGGGGTTCCCAAATGGAACCCTAAATGATTGACCTTTAAACGGAACCCCATTTATAAATAAAATTCATAAAGAACAGTAAACTTATTAACCAAAGAAACACTACTCATCATTAATTTAAAAAAAAAACATTTAATAGGAGGATATAAAGATAATTTTTTATCGAAAATAGTCTTAAAATTCGGTGTTGCGTTTAACGGTAGAATTCACAGGTCTGGAGGGGCATTTAGTCAAGTTGTGAATTTTGTTTTTGACTTGTTTACACATAAGCTAAAATTGAAATAAATAAGCTAAACTATGGTTTTCGTTGAAGTGAAAGAACTGATATAAACATTGAAAATAGTTATCAGAGAAATACATTTCTTTTTTGTTGAATTTGGTTATTTTCTTTGAATTGAAAAGCTTGATGGGTAGTACTAGTGTAATATAATTACAGTTACTGGTTTTTTTTTTAAAAAAAAAAAGGTTCTAACACCAGGAGCCTCTCTTACGGAACTATAGGGTTCCGTGCAACACCTTTTGCGAACATTAGAGCATCTACATTGAACCAGTTATTTCAATATAGCAACCGAAATTTAATATTTATCTTTAAAAAAAATATTTCGAAGGAACAACTTAAAATATTAATTCCTTACATGTTACTACACAATAAATGTAAAACACCTCGAATCCTCCCTTCCAATAAAGGACGAGTGACGTGACCTATATCTTAAGTGGATGTAATTTATGGTTATTCGCAATCATGTGTCTTTTAAAAGAATACAATAAATTTATCAAGCATACTTTTTCGTTTGGAAATTGTATTCATTCTTTTTGTCAATCCTCTTAATGTTGTTTATTTTCGAGTTAAAATATGTGGTCATTGTAGTTATCCTGACATATGTTATTTATCAAATATGGTAGTCATTTTTCACTTATTTCAAAGGGTGTTTTTACGTACATATTAATATCGAAAAAAAGGTTGCGTTATTACAAATTTTTCTGCTAATTGTCAAAATTGGTGAAGTATTTTTTTAAAGGTAAGAAGTAATATTTACGGTGCTTACATTTTTACCCGGACTGTGAGAATGACTGTATTTTTACTTTATTACGGATAAAGGTATTCAAATTAAAATAAACTTCATATCATAACACATAATTAAGTTGAAGAAATGAATTAAAAAATAAACATTTGTACAAAATATAGGAAGTGTGCTAAACCATTAAAAGAAAAGCGCTAGATATTGATATCTCACCAGCACACTCCCACACATATAGACACTTAATTACATGAAGAATCCTTAATGAATATTCATGAATTATAAAACCATCACAAATCATACATTAAATTCATTTACATATTTTTTAATTAACTTTTCAACTTAGCTAATGCTAAATAAACTTAGTTCTCGAATTTATGAATCCAAAGATAAATTATAATTCCTCTACAAATTTAGATTTTTTTTCCCCCAACAGTTCAAAAAGTTTCTGAGGTACAGATTCCCAATTTTTTTTTGGCTGTGGAACCCTAAATGATTGACCCTTTTTGCAGAATCCTGAGACTTAAAAAATTTCTTAAGGAACTGTGAACGTATAAATTAACGAAAGACTTAATTATTTTGAAAATATGTACAGATCTAAATTTTATTAAATATTTTTAATACATTTAGTGAATGAATGAAATTTTTTCATCCTATCGTTTTATCAATATTAGTCTCAAAATTGGGTTTTACGTCAGACAGTTGAATTCACAAGTACGGAGTCAAGCATGATTAATTTGATTTTAATGTATGCATAAACTAAAAATGAATATATTTTCCATTAAAATAAATTTGATTAATTCTTACGCCTCGGCAACCCTGTGACCTTTCACGGAACCCCGGAGTTCCGCGGAACACCCTTTGGGAACTGCTGTTTTAAGTAATAAGTTTGAGATAAATTAAAATTTGAATGATTACATAACTTTCTTTGGGGGGATTTTTTCCCCACTTGATCATAAATATTTGTTTAAATAATTCTTATCAAAAATGCATTTTTTTTAAAAATCGTAGAACCAGCGCCGGAGCTAACCTGGGAATCGAACAAATTTAACAGACTCCAACCTTTTCTCCATATTATACTCTACAGCGATGATAAACATACACAATAACTTTCACTATCGTATTAATTTCTAAAGATATCTATTTTAAACTCACTCAAAATAATTAAGGCAGGATTAGACCTTACAAATATGTATACAAAATTTATACACGATGCAACAAAGCTCAGCATGTTTTAGATAGTCATAAATGATTGTATGCTGAATAATTACCCAAAGGGGCTTTCATATCTCGAGGACGATATTAGATGGTAATCTCATAAGAAGTCACATGACAGGAATGATGCCCCTCTGTAGAATATATCAATAAATTAGGAGTCTGCTTCAAACCAATATTATAAAGCTTAAGGCTACTCAGGCAAGTTATAACTAAAAAAATTGCTCTATTGCAGTATTGATACGATGAAATAATAATTCCGAAAGGAAATGCAGTTTGAATATATATTTGCATAACATTGATTGAAATATGATTCAACTGAGAAGCAAAATGTTGAATAATGTTTAACTATAAAAATAAAGCACGATTTAAAAAATTGTTTATTATAACAAATTTTAATTTTCAAACATGAACACGATACAATCGATACTGCCGAATATTATTTCTAGTCATGCCTGTATGATTTTTTTTTTTATTTTTAAAAAGAGGCAGACCTCGCCTTAGATAGATTCTGTCTGAAGGAAATACATGGATATTCTGATAGCCAAAAATTGAAGGACAGTTGCAAAACGGAGAGACGCTAAGAAAAGACTTTAGAAGGCCAGGGCCCACACAGGCCTGCTGTGCAATCAGAAAAGAAAAACACGATTAAATTAAAATTATCTTGCATTTTCTGAAATCTATAATGTGTTGAGAATGTCTTTATTTCAACCATGCATATTAATATCGCACAAACAAAATGGAAATGAGAAGAATATTTTCTGAGGTAACGGTACGATGAGCAGCTAGAATAAATAATCTTCAACAAAAACGTGATTGAAATTCGAGAATTATTATTGGATTTTATTACATGTCTTTGCGCCTCAGAAAAAGACGTATTGTACAACTCTAAAATATCATCTTAAAGCTTATGTCTTAGACAAGAAAAGATAGCTATTATGAATCAAATTTCCAGACATACACCAGCATTAAAAAAAGTTTATTAACGATTTATAAATCAACTTAAGAGACTACACACGCATATATATATGCATATAAAAATTCTCAGGTAGATACTATGAAATACACACTGTCAAATAAATATTTACGATCACAAGGTTCGAGCAATAAATTTAAAAACATTTCAACGAAAAGGACATAAGCTAATAAAATAAATACAACGGTGGAGAGATTAGAATTTATGTTTTTTAAAATTTACGAAGAATATAAATAAGTCGCGACTTGGCTTGCCATCCATCCTCGCATAGCTACACAAATGACCATTTTAAGAGTTCCAGAATGACGCCAATGTAAAAGAATAACCCAAAACCGGAAACTTTTTCACGCTTCGTAAAAAACGTCTTTGAAAGGGAATAAAAAATAGGAGTCTATAATTCTGAAAGAAAGAGAGGCCATCATAATAAATTATTAATTTTTTTTCCAAAGGTAATCTGGATAGCGAAAAAAATGCAAGGGCCGGTGAAAAAAAATAAATAAATAAGAACTGAGATTTTCAGCTGCTCCAAGCTACTTTCCACACTCTTCTAACATTTCTAAAGGATTCTAACTGGCCTTTGTCCAAGATTTGGGCTGCAGAAGAAAAAAAAAAGCGAACATGGTTTTTACTTATTTGTTTTTTAGGTTAAAGGGATAAAACTTATTGTAAAACATTTCATTTTTGTTTCAGTTTTGACCCCAAGAGCCAATTCTTTTTCAAATCGAATCAGAATTGCAGCAATAATAAATTAATAATAACTCGTGAGACATTTACATTTTCTTTGCCATTTTTCTTAACACACTACTTTCACAAAATATGTTTCGATCCTATAAAAATTCAGTTATGTCCTTTCATTGTAAGTAATTCGAACTTATGCACAAAAAAGTTTTTGTCAATGGTTGAATTGAAAAACAATAAATGAAAGAAAACAGCAAAAAATTTAAACTGTGAAACAAAACAGCACGAAAATTATATTTGATTGCATAAGGGAATTATTTTATCTTCACATTTTCCTTTAACTAGATAGGAGTATTTAGTTACTTAAGTAAGGCAAACATTTACAAAAGGGTTATAATTCTTCTATAAAAACAAAAATTAAGGATTGTTATTATCAAATATAATCGCAGTTAGTAAAAAAAAAAAAAAAAAAAAAAAAAAAAAAAAAAAAAAAAACTAATTTTTAACTTTAATAAAATAATACATGCTTTCGGTATATTACAAGAAGAGCTGATAAAATTGTATTTACTAAGTAGTGTTTAGTTTTTTATGACTAAATTACTCAGATCAAGCAGAAATAGTTTAAGTTCTGGAGTTTTTAAGAACGTTGAAGGATCGTGAAGAACCCTGTATAAAAATTTATGATCAGAAGTTATTTAAATAATTTCGAAGGCAAACTGACATATTACGAATCCGGAACGATTAATAATGGATCAGAAAAAAAAATTGAAAAATGGATAGAAATATACATAAAAAAGAATTCTAGAAACTTCGAAGACTGTTGCTTGACAAAATGGCGCATCACGGTTACAAGACACGGGAACTGCAAATTCATGTAAAAGAACTCATTAAATACAAAAGATTTTGACTTAAAAATCAGGCCAACAATATTTTACGACTGAAAAGGAATATGGAGACTATACCACTAATAACTTTTTATAAGCATACTTTCCTGGAGTTTTTCTTGACATCGTAAGAAAAAAATGACTCATGAATATTAAAATTTCTCCTTCATATGAAAATTACTCGCGTTGATAGAGAATGAAGAAAATGGGCGAAAGCAATGTAAATGTAAATTTTCCACAACATTTTCATAATTTTTTACTTTTTTTTTTAAAGTTACAATGACGAAACATATTGTGAAGAGACTTAAAAATAAAGTAATAAAATGATCAGTAGGATCAACGAAAAGCTTTAGGGCAACATGCATGGCGTAATCATGCTAACTTCAAAACTTTTCATGACATTTGCATTACTACACTACTAAACCAAAAGTACTAACTACATATTTTAATGTAAATAAACTTCTCACTTAATCTCGTGATGTTTCTATTGTTATATTTATCTATTTCAAAAGAATTCTAACACAAACCTAATGTTACTTATTAATTTAAATAAATGTAATAAAACATCGAGGAAAATAAAATACCAGACACAGTGGATAAAAAGCTAACATAGCAAATAAACAAATTGAGATCCAAGTAGAATTTCAAAAAAACCCAATTTTTTTATTACAATAAATTAGAAATATTTTCTCTGTCACTTCGCGGAAATTTTAATTATTAATAATTTGTCTATAAATATATAAAAATATTAAAATAAGTTCCAACAACAAAACAGAAAAATTCTTTTTTTACCATTTGTATATATCTACAAACCTAAATTGAAACAGAGAAAATGAATTTATTCTGAAAACGGATTGGTTATAAAATCCTTCATTCAAAATTTTAATATTCTGATCACAACTCGACTTCAAAATAATACTTTAAGTTGAAAAACAGTTCAGATAACATTAGCAATTTATTTGCAATTTGACTTGAATATTTTTTAATAAAAATTAACAACTTAAAATTAGATATTATTAATATGTTAATAATAAAATGTAATATAATCAGTTTTAGCACATATTACATCGTTAACAATGAAAGTAATGAAAATGTTTAGTACTATAACAAAATTAGCCTTGATACATATAATGGTAACGCTAAAGGTATAATAATGATTAAAATTTCATGATAAATGCAAGGCTATGGAGTCAGAATCTGAGTTAGGCAGATTTTTGGGTAAAAGGAGTCATCAAGAATCAATCTACAAACACTTCGACTCCAACTCCAGTTTTTGGATAGTTTGAATTAAAAATGAATTAAAAAAAACTAATGGCAAAATGAGTTATTTTCTATTGTATCGACATATTAATAAATAATTGAAGAAAAAGGAAACTAGTAGCTTCCTAGACAATAATATCTTGCTAGGTTCAAAATATGTAGATCCAAAAAGAAAACTGTAGATGGGAAATAAAGAGAGCCATCTCTGAACTTTCACGAAATATGTAGATCGAAAACAAAGAAAGAAATCTCTGAACTTCACGAAAAAGGAAACTATTCTCGGAACAATTAGAATACTCGAATCAGGGCAGTCAGATTGCAGTCCGAGCCTACCATCCTCTTCCATTGATGAATTAAGATTTTGAAATTTATTGGGAGAATATTAAAAAGAATGAAAAAATACAAACAAGATTTTTCCACAGCTCTTGAAGAAATTACGATAGCTCATGCAAGAACGCCTCTTTTTAAAACTTATACAGATCTATTCTTAAAAGTTCAAAGAAATAGCTCTAACAGTAATAACTCTTCTTCCTACTCAAGTTAGTGTGGAAAGATTATTCTCAGTTTAAAGTATAATAGTGATAAATTTTAATAACAAAATCTAATATAACCAGTCTTAAGAGATACATCGTAAACATTAAAAGTACATTATTGAAATTTAAACTATAAAATCTAATATAATCACTTTCAACACATGCCACACGATACCTCTAAAAATAATAATGATGAAAAATTTCAATAATAGAACCAGCCTATAACGCTAATAGTATTAAAATGTTAAGTTCAAAAAAAGCAGGAGTAGAAACCAAAGAATATTGAAATTATTTTACGAAAATTCCCCCATCGATCGATTGTCAAAAGTACTTCAAAAGCAATTCAAAATTTATTGTAAGTTATCTTTACTTTAACATCAGAAGTTATTTGACAGAAGGAAAAAAAAAAAAAATACATATTGTAAAGGAGTGCCGATAAAATTCTTGACACGATCAAGACTGCATTTTTCATTCCATGTCCAGTGATGTTAGCCTTGCTTTTCTCGAAACTATCTCCCCCACGTTGGTACACTTCAAATAGCCTCTGTAAAAGCAGACAATATAATATATTTTTTGCCCCCTTCCACATTTCTTGCGTGAACTTCCGAAAGCAAGGAGTTGTCTTCAAAGTGTTGGGTCGTCAAAAAGAAGCCATGGACACGAGAATGCTTTTAAGGCAAAACTAGGCAGGACATGGCCAGACGAAAAAGGGTCTGCCAGTTATCCATAAGGACCAGAAGAGGAGGACGGAGAAATAAATAATCAAAAAAGAGAGCCGTACTTCGAAGTCATTGATTGGATAACCCCTTCTAAAATAAAATAAAAAAAATTTTTACGACTGGGAGGGATGGAAGGTTACAATTTTAGCGAAATTTTATTTTCCTTTCGAATTTAGAATGATATGAGCCGAGAAGAGACAACGATATTTCTGTCAGAAGTTGCAGGATTTAAGTTCGGTGGGAAAAAGTTCGCATATACGCACAATGAGCAGAATCTTTTAAAATGAAGATGAATGGTAAGAAACTTTTTCCATTTTAATAAAAATTCGTGTATATCCTGAGAAGAAATACTTGAAATAAAGACATTTTTCTAATCATCAAAAATATCAAGTGAATGCAACAAAGCTGAAGTGAAGTAAATAAATTTAAATTAAGTAGTTGATTTTTGACTTTGTGCACCGAATACTTGAAGAGCTTGAGCCGATATAGTAATTATCGGCTACAAAGGTGACATTTTTATATCACTGTTCCTTCATATTGTTTGCACGTAGGTACATAACGAGTTAAGAACTTTTAAGAACTTTAAATTTTGTTTATGATTAAAATAAATATGAAATATTTAATGACGTAAACTATAAGCTTGTCTACCCAAATCATTATATTAGCCGAAATAAAATGATACTTTCTGTCTAATTTTGACTTTTTTTTAATCGCGCATAAGGAACTCAAACCCTAGATCACGATTGGAATAATTATTACTTAAACTCTAATAGTTTTTAATAAAACATTTCAAATATTAAAAAAAAGTTTTTTTTCTTTAATTTCATTTAAAAAGCAAGATTGATAGTTAAAAACGAAATTTTGCTAATACCATTTACTATTCAATTTTGTCGAAAAAAAATTGCAGTTCATAACAGGAAAATGCAGAAAATATGTATTGATTTGAGATATTTTTTCTTTCTTTTTTTTCTTCCCTTATTAATGAAGAGTTACTCTGCCTTAACAATATTCAAACTTCAAACCCAAGAGATTAAGAAAAGGAGAGAGAAAAAAAAAAGGTGATTTTTCATGGGAAAAAAAAATTAAAAAGAAGAGGAACGAAATAATAATAAAAAAAAGTTTGCAATCATATGTTTATCCCATAAAACAAAATATTCTAACTCAATTTACAACAAAAAAGTTAAAATAAATGAGGCGCAAAAAAAGTGTCGAAGCAGATAATTAAGTGTCTTATTCTGGCTTAGGTAATTAGGTAAGAAAAAAGGAGAAAAAAACGTTGCAAAAACATCATGAAACCATAAATCATAATGCATTTTTCGTAATTATCTACATAATTCGTTTCTTCGGGTATTTAATTAAATGAGAAACTATCAGGATTAAAATCTAATTAAGAAAAGTTTGCAGTATTAAAAGAAAAAAGTATTATCAACCTTTATTCTGCAGTAAAAGTTACTTGCTTTAAGTAAGTTTAAAGGTATCTATTAATTTTTTTATTTCTTAATTTTTTTCCAACAATAAAATAAATATAATTAAATTTTGTTGACTTCCACACCACTTTAATTCGTCATTCCTTTTGCATTCAATTATTTCGAAGTCAACTGTTTAAATATAGCAGCTTTATAATAAATTAATTAAAACAAGGAATATAGAATAATGAAGTACTAAGTTTAGATATAAAAATCGGTACTATCATTTACATTGTTAGCAGTTTTGTCTTATATGGTTTGATGTGAGAATTGAATAATTAAATTGTTGAAAATAAGTAAGAAAGAATTAAATATAAAAAAAAAAAAATCAAATTATCCTCAATTTCTTAAAATTAATTTTAGAGAGCATTAGCAAAAATAATACTGTTATACCAACAATTTATTTTAAGAATAATACCAGTCTAAAAATGTGAAAGGATAATTTTTAATTTATTTATAACATTTTAATAATATAAAAACTCAGAAATTGGGAAAAAGAAAGCTGAAAATGATAAGGGGTTTCTAGAAAAATTATGTTTTATGATTAGACAGAATTTAATAACTTATAATACCTTACAACAAATGTTCATACATCAAAATGTGATTTAATAAGGACAGAAAACAGGCGACAAAAAAAAATAGTTTTATGGGGGATGATTTCCCACAATACCGGTGTCATTTTTAATAAATTTTGTTTAATAGTACAAAATGAAATACGTGGAAAACCCCTTATCATTTTGAGCATTCTTTTAAAAAGTACGAAAACTACTTTAAAAAATTGCTTAAATCTTTTTTAATTTTTAAGATATTCAAATAAGATATTTTTTATTAACATTTTTTTTAGAATTTTTCCCGCTATGCGCAGTTTTAAACGATTTTTTCTCAAATTTTAAAACAAAATTTAATAATTAATTTTAAATTGCCCTAAAAATTTTGTATTCTGCAAACATTCCTCATTTTAAAAATTTTTAACGGCGAATTCTGCCACTTCGCCGATAAAAATGAGCCATGTAGAGTAAATGTAAAAATGTGTTAGAATAGTAGAACGCTAGGCGTGAGAAATCCAGTCATTTTGGTAAACGATTTTAAAACTAGAAAAAATTATAATAAAAATGAAAAGAAAGTACTAAGTACGCATTGTATTTCCTAACGTCGGAGAGAGAGACGCAACCCGCATGCTACAAAGCGCCACCAAATGACCCGAAGTTAATTCGTTTCTGAATGACTTCATAACCTTAGAGCAGGATATTAAACAAGGACTGAATATTCACCACGCAATACTTTCAGCAAATGCGGCATGTCATTTCCTACAAGACAAATGTTCCTGGAGAGCTCTCTGCAGTTCTGTATAATAAATCCATAAGGAAATTCACGAGTTGCTCACTTCCAAAGTCTAAAAGAGGGGAATGTTTCTGTAAGCCTAGATGAATAAATGAAGTCTCCTCACTCCGGGAGGAGATGCTCCAATTACAAAACCGGGATTGTCAGGAAAGCATATTTTATCGGCTATTTTGCAAGCCGAGACACAAGTTAAGCCCCGGAAATTTATAGAAGGTTATGTTGATAGTTCGAAGTTTGCATAAACTCACGATAAAAAGCAATGTGTAAATCATAGCGTATTATAAACCTAAGATATCGGAGACCGAGTGGTGCAGGCTGGCAGATAGATTTACCCATTTAATAACTTCACAACAATAACTTCATTTTCGAAGTAGCAGATTCACTTTCTAACAGTGAATTGGAGATTTTATAACATTCTCCGTTCCGTTCGGCGATTCGAAAAGAAAAAGGCGACTGTACCAGTAATTTAAAAGCTTAGTGGAAGAAGGATGTACATTTTTAGCTTAGTGCAAGAAGCACATTTTCCCATTAAAATTAGTATTACATAGCTGCCAACATGGATAAGAAAAAAACCAGGAGATTTTGCAAAACAATATAAATTTCATGATAATTGTATCATAATGTACTTAATATTTTATACATAGGGAATTTTATAGTCATCAGTATAGAAAGACAGCAAAATTTTCTTGTTATGATTGACAATAAATGAACTTGAAATGTTATGTATTATGTTTAACCATAATTTTAAATAGTAATCAGCATTTAATTCATCAAAGATAGTGAAAAGATTTCTTAATCGATTTAAAAAGTTCTAAACAAAAATAAACATAACATTTCAGAACAAAATGAAAGGTTCTAAACTGATTTTTATAAATGAAGCTCTCTTCATTATGCATTTGCAATATTTAAGTATTTTTAAGTATATTTGCAATATTTAAGTATAATATTTGCAATATTAAGTACCATTTAAGTATTCAAGCAAGTTATAATAATCTGTCCAAAAATTCTATTTCATTCTTTTAGGAAACTTACTCACAATTATAGAGAATTTTCTAAAATGTACAAAAACCTAGTAGGCCAGGAGAAACTGGCAAAATCCAGTAGAGTTGGCAGCTATGGTATTACGTTAAAAACAGGTGGACATGGCCTCCCAAAAAAAGTTAAAAATCCGAACATAAACTGCTGTTTGTAGAAAATGCAACACCATGAAGGAATCATCAGAATCAAATGAAATTCGCAGCAAATGTCAATTATAGGATATTATGCAAATTAATAAAGTTTCAGAGCCATCGCGCGTGCGTGGCGCGCGCAGCGCCCTCTGAATTGATGCTGAAAGCGTATAAATAAAGTGCTGTAGCGGGACGTTGAAAATAGTCTATGATTATTTGTTAGTGGCAAACGTTTAGTGAGACCTGAGTATGCCTCCACGACGGAAGAATAAGAAATTCAAGCAACTTACGGAGTTTGAACGAGGGAGGATAATCGGCCTTCGAGAAGGAGGATTTTCCTATCGCGCAATAGCAGCTCGTATGCAGCGGAACAGTTCCACAGTGATGCGAGTTTGGAAGCAGTGGACCGACGAGCACCGAACAACTCGAAAAACAGGCACTGGACGACAGAAGGTGACGTCAGAGCGCGATGATCGACACCTGCTCCGCATGGCGGTGAATGATCGCACAGCTTCCTCCAGGCAGCTGGCAGCACATTGGTCTACTGCTACAGGTGTACAATTGTCGGCTTCGTCAATTCGTCGTCGTCTGCTGCGCCGTGGATTGCGTGCAAGGGTGCCATTATACAGGATTCCCCTCACGGCGGATCATCGACGGCTGCGTCGGCAGTGGGCTCTTGAGCACAGAGACTGGCGAGCTGATTGGCACCAAGTTGTCTTTTCAGATGAATCACGCTTCAATTTGTGGACCCATGATGGCCGTGTTCGTGTTAGACGTTATGCCGGTCAACGCTGCCTTCCTGAGTGTATTATTGAACGACATAGTGGTCGAACACCCGGAGTTATGGTCTGGGGTGCGATTTCGTATCATGGACGATCCAATTTGATACGAATTGAGGGTAATCTCAATAGCAACAGATACGTCCGTGAAGTGCTACAGCCCGAAGTCGTTCCTTTCCTTCAAGGCATCCCTGGAGCTATCTTTCAGCAGGATAATGCACGCCCACATGTTGCGCGGACTGTTAGAGACTTCTGTTCAGCACAACGCATGCAACTTCTTCCTTGGCCTGCTTATCCGCCGGATATGTCGCCTATTGAGCACGTGTGGGATATGGTTGGTCGGCGTCTCACTCGTGATCCGCGTCCTGCAGTTTCCAAAGACGAACTTTGGTTGCGCATACAAGCGATATGGAATTCTCTTCCTCAAGCAGATATTCAACATCTGTTTGACTCCATGCCACGTCGTATAGCAGCACTTATTGCAGCGCGTGGTGGCTGCACCAAATACTGATTTCGGACGCTTAATTTGTTTCTTTTGTTTTGAAAATTTCATCATTTATTTGTATCAGTACAAGTCGTTTCTGCATTAAATTTCATTTGATTCTGATGATTCTTTCATGGTGTTGCATTTTCTACAAACAGCAGTTTATATCTGACGCAAGATTTTCTAGCTTTCCAGAGTGGTACCTTGGTCGCCATAACTTTTCAATACGTAAAAATAAATTATTCAGCATTAAGTACATGAAAAGAATAAAAAGACTAAAAGAATAAATGATTTTGCCCTTTCTCAAAGCATTTGGCACTTTCATATACATAGGTTCTGTGCAATCTATGTGGCCAAAAACATTAATGGGGAAAAAAAACTCGCGAGATTTTTTCTCTTCTTGATTTTATCGAAATTCCCTGATTTTTGTAACTGATGGAATAAATTATGACTAAAAATGTAATACAAAACAAGTACCTATAATTGCTATTAAAGTTGGAATATATTTTTTTACCAATAACACAGGATGAAATTTTTTTTTAGAAAAATACCGGACTTTTGGGCATTTCAAACTAAAATTATTTTTGGAGATATACTTCTATTTTTAGGCATTAATTAAATTCCTTGACGTTTCCGACTTTGATAAAATTTCTTGACTTTTCTCTGCTCTTCCTGATTTCCCTGTTCTGTAGCCACCTTGAGGTAGAACCAAGGTTGCTCTGCAGTAACTATGCTGGTAAGAACTTACGTACTTGAACGCGCAACATGAAAGTGCAAAATCTCTCTAATTTTTTTCATGAGAAAAGTAATATACGCAGTCCTTCTTAATATTTACCACAAATGTTACAATAACTTAAAGAACATGATTATAGAACAAATATCTCAAAAAGTAAAGAATAAATTTTTAAGCTAATTTTTTTTTACTCGGAACTGAATTCAGATGGTAAGATTTAGTTAGCCAAAGAAGCATAAAAAAATCAAATAAGAGATTCGTAACTATGAGGTAAGTATTTCAGATAGAAATTCTCCACATTTGCCTTTTGGCGTAAATAAACCAGCCATGAAATAGAACAAATGCGTAAATAACACTACCATCTTTATTCTAAATGTCTTTAAATTAAATACTATATTAGAAGAGAATTTAAATTTTATAAACATAATTTTAAAAAAGCAAAATAAAATGATAGAATGTAAATTGTACAAATTAATGAACAATTTACGGTGACTAAAATGAAAACGAACCAACTTGAGTCTTAAAAAAAAAACGAACTCAAAACAATTCTCTTTTCTCTCTCAAAAGGAGGCATAAAATTTTTTCATTCAAAAAGTGAAAAAGATGGAACAAGTTATTTCTAATTTGCAATACGCAGAAGTTTTAATATGGAAACATTAATTTTAAGTGGAAACCACGAAGTTCGGGAATTAAAGTGATTAGTTCGAGTAATTAAATTTTAAGAATATATTTATATAATTAGGATCGATTTTCAGCAACGCAATATTAACATTGAAGAATTTAAGTGGATTATTCAAATTTCATTTATAGCTTCCACGAAGCATTTAAAATTTCGACATAAATTTACTGAGTGAGAAATGAAAACACGTCAGTTAATACCAGATGACGTTGAATCAATGTTTTCCCAAGAATTTCAAGCTATGGAAGCTCATAAATTATTAATTATAACACCTCATTCGGTAAAATTAATATTTTAATTTCAGAAAAATAATTTTTTTAATGAAATTAACAGGGACTTACCACACTAGCGTGTCTGTTGTTAACTCACGGAGTCAGTGAAATACGTAAGTTTGTTTTACTATGTCAAAGCTCTAATGTTCTATTGTTTTTAACTAACCTTATTTATTGGTCATTAATGTTATAAAAATTATTTTTAGTCCTGCTTATTATACGTTTACTAAAGATTCACGGCTTAACAAACAATGAGAATTCAGTCTAATAATAACACTGTTCTGTTACGTTTCGATAAACTTTGCTCTCTCAGAAGACCCGTTTTACCTGATTTTGTCCCCACACCGTACATGTGAGTCTATGCTGGTTATGTGAAAGCTGCAGTGTAGCAGAGGAAGAAGAAAACTACACCCAAGGCTGAACTAACGCTTTATGGGTCGCAGGACAAAATATATTACGAGCCTTCTACGAGCACAAAAATCCTTATTTCCATATTTTGTAGAATTTTTGAAGACCTTTTGCGGTATGTGAAATAGTTTAGCTCCAACAACTTCTTTCTCAATGTATACGGTTAAATCCGCAACACTTTTTGGGCTAACAGTAAAATCTTTTCGTTTCTTTCAACTAACAATTTAGTTTCTTTCAAAATATCTTTTACGAACAAGAGTTGGTCGCAGTAGCAATTATATATATATTTGGTACATAAGAAAAACGTAGATACGCAGCGTTCAGTTACAAAGTTCGTCAAAGTGTAGTGCGCAGCTACATCATACTGAACTCTAAAACTAGGTTTCCTTTTACAAATAATATGACAAATTGAACAGACACCCTAGTAGAATAGTTTGTCACGCAGCAAAGGGAGAGGGATTAATAGTTCTTACAGTCAGTACTGACATCTATTAATTACTAGAAACCAGGCGAGAATAAATATCCAAGTTTCTAAAGCAAAACGCAACAAACAGTACATTTTTGTCTCCTTTTTTTCTTTGCTTAATTTTTCCACTCATCGGGGAGTCTTTTGAGAGTTCTCGTCTTCCTAGTCAGATTCAAATGACAAATCCATTAATTGAATTCGCAAGTCTATTTCCCCAAATCACAACAGCAATAATTCTCTAAAATAATTTTAAAATGCCAAATGAAATTTTTAATTGACAATCTAAACAGTTTACATTAAGAAATCATTTATTTGTTGAGGTTTATTTGATTTATAATTTACGTGCTGCTTTGTAAAAAAAAAAAAAACAAACAACGAATAGGGGAGCTTGTGGGAATTAAGTTTAGATCAGATACGAAAAAAATAAAGTTTTTTTCTTCTTTTTGCTAATTTTTTACGTAGCGCTTTGTTTGGTAATGAATTATGGATAAGTAAAGCTTTGAAGTTGAAAACATTCACACAGGCAAGAGAGGACAGAAAAATGCGCTTTTCATATATCAATACAAGCAGTAATCGATGCTTGCAGCACAGCTGGATGAAGACATAATCGATAATGCGTATGTGAAAGGGATGTTTGGCGAGAAAAAAATTCACCAAACTCATTTGCATAAAATACTTTACATATTTTCACAGTGAATTTATACCTCGTGGATCACAATACGAATAGCCTGAATCAAAAAACTCAGTGAAAGGGGATCTAGATACAAACATTCCAAAACAGACACTTTTGTATATCGAAAACATTCTTTGAATGCTTATCTACACAGAATATAGACATATACATAGGTTGTATAAAATATGAAATAGGATTTTAAACTTGAATATGACATTTAATATCACTAATTTATTCATGTCGAGAGAAAACAAGAAAATTATAGGGCATAAAATAATATAATTTATTGAAGAGCTCAATGATTAGTGTCATTTTGACGAAGTTGAGTAAATTAGTGCTTACCATGCCTTTTCGAAGCTCTTTTGCCAAGAGAATTGTTTGTTTTATTCATTTACGTCGCACTAGAGCTGCACAATGGGCTATTGGCGACGGTCTGGGAAACATCCCTGAGGATGATGCCATCACAATTTTGATCCTCTGCAGAGGGGATGGCACCCCCGCTTCGGTAGCCCGACGACCTGCACGCGAAGGCGAGCACTTTACGGTAGAACAGTTTAACGAGGACCAATACCGCACACCCTCGGTCCCTACGCAGACTGATCCAAGTGGTCACCCACCCGCACACTGACCGCAGTCAGTGATGCTTGACTTCGGTGATCTGCTGGGAACCGTGTCTTAACGATCAGTCCACTGTGGGACTTTTGCCAAGAGAAAGTAAGTCCTTGTGTCTGAAGAAAAACTATAATTTTAAACCATATAAGTCATCTTACCGCGAAGAATAATCTGGGCTTTAAAACAGACGAATAACTTTTTTTTATTTTCTCAAAACTGTGGCTTTTCTCCTCATTGACATTTCGCTCTATTTTCAGAATAAACAAAAAGGGCGCTGGCTAAAGACGGGCTAAACTCGACCTAACACGTATGAGGAACTGTTGCAAAATCACAGAATAATATGTCATTCGTAAAAAAAGCATTATTTCATGCGACGATAGAGCCTTAGAAAAACAGCAGTAAATATATACATTGCCAATAGCAAATAAAGACCAGATCTTTATCTCTCTTTTCTGCAAGCTTCCATTTCGTTAAGTCTAGAAATCTTTTCATTTAAACAGTTCGAGTCACAGCTATTGCACTTTTATGATCTTAACAAGCTGATAAAAGACAATTTTTCTAAGGTTATTCGCCGATTGCTAATTGCTCAATTTTCTTCACACTAAAAACACCCTTCCCTTTATCTACGAAGATATGTTATGTTAATAGGATCTTTATAAGAGAAATCTCATCCCCCCCCTTCAGTAATGTCACTTAAACCTTCTTCCCTTACATTATAAAAAATAATAAGATCATAAGATCTTACATTATAAAAAATATACATATTAAATAATATTACACATGAAAATATTCAGGGATTTTCTCCATTGCCAGCTATTTAATTATTTAAAAATTATTTTAAATTCTCCTTCAAATAATTAAAACTCAATTTTAATAAACAATTGTTTAAAAAAAATTCTATAATATTACACATATAAAACGCATATAATGACAATTAGTTTGAAGTTACATTGGCACTTAAAAATATTTATTCTAAAAATCACCTACTTCGTATTCTTGTTTTATAAATTCGAGTGTTTAATTTCATATTGTTCACTATGATTTACATTTATTAATATTCAACTATTAAGCATTCAAAATTAACAGGGAAACATAATTCGCAACTATTATGCTAAAGTGCAACTATTTATAAAATTGAAACAATTGTTTCATTTATAAATAGCTGGATAGAAAAATGTATTCTAAAACTTCAACCACAAGACAAATGAAGATTTGAAATTGAATAAGAATGTATTTTCCATTTCAAGATTTTTAAGTAACCATAAAATGTCAGAAAATATCCCTTTTACTGAAAATCATTTGAAATGCAAATGAACTTGGAATGTCATTAAAATTAATAGGCATTCTATTTACTTATAAGTTTTAAAAACGCTGTCCCGAACATTAATCAACGTAAGAAATTCTTTTTAAAAGCACTATTTTCTTAAACATCGTAAATATTTGCTTTCCAGAAAAAAAAAATTTGATGAATAGCAAGAGACATTTACTAATTCTTAAATTGAAATGTCCTTTTTTTCCTCCCTTCTTTTACCGTTTTTACCATACATCAAAAGTTGGAGGCCAGACATGTTTCAATAATGTATTCGTTTCACTTTCTTGGAGAGCTTTGAAATAAATTGTGCATTATATCGTCCTTTGCGCTTTTGGGAACAGTGCAGAGAAAAAAAGTTACATAAAAAATTGCTTTAAAAAGGCTCAAAGTAGCATAAAATCAAAATAAGAAGATGTTCTAATTTACGTTTATTCACTCACTTTTTAACGAGTTCAAAGTTAAAAGGAAAATTGTTTAAAAAGATTTAATGTCTGCTTTCATCGCTTTTTAAGAAATTTGCTTTTCGGTGACTTTACTAAAACCATTAAAAATCAAATCTTTAAATATTTCATTTTAATTTACGTACTTATCTAAATTCTTTAACTGGATTAGAGGTTTTAAGTATAACCATTATTTTTTTCTAAGCTCTAAAAATGGTTTGGAAAATAATTATGTTTAGCAAGTTACTAAGGTTCGGAAAAAAAAATCTTATAATAAAGGAACATTTTTATTTTCTTTTAAAAAAGCTTTTTTATACATCTCTTTTATATTTTTTTTTCATTTGCATGAAACAAAGAAATTTTTAATGTATTTTTAATGTATTTAAAGAGAAATTATTTTTCTTTTAAACTTGAAATATTTTTTGTAAATCTTAAATATTAAATTTAAAAAAATACATACAACGTCATTGCAAGAGCTTCGTAAATGTGCTTTTTTTTTCTTCCTGTGCAAAATTATTTAATAAGTTTAAAAGAACAAAGAATAAAAGCGGAGAACCGTAATAAATACTGACTTTGAAAGCATGTATTTATTGAATAATTAAAAAGTGTCAAATTATGTTACATAAGAAAACTTGGTATCAAGTAATTGAAATAAATTAAGCAACTGCAATTAAATGGGAAAAATATCATTTAAATGAGGTATCGTATTTTTAAAAATAATTTTGAAACATATGGAAACCTGGAAATTCGAATGAACAATTCAGTATTTACACTTTTCTCATAGCCATCTTGTTAAATTTTCAATTTTGCTTTATCTTCTTCATTTTCTGGTATTGAATAATTTATTATTGTTATTTGTATTGAATAAGCTTTTAACAGAGTGCCTTTCAGAAAAAAAAAACAATAAATAAAGGGACCACCTTATTCAATAAGAAGAAATGGTGCTTGATAAATTTTTAGAGCTTATATCGATTTCTTTATTCAATGTAAAGCAACAAAATAATGTTATTTGTGGCTGTGAGCAAGCAATTTAAAAACTGCATAGTTGTCCGTTCTTAGATTAAGACATTTGATTTTATGACAAGCTGGAATGTTAACGGATGTCAATAATAATTTCGTTTAATGTAAATTAGGCAAAAACGAAGATATTTATCAAAAATATAAAAATCGACAAATGTATGATACTAAACTAGCTTTCGAAAAATGCTGATTGCAGAACTGAATTGGTATAATTATATCAGAAAAAAAAATGCATAAAAAACTAAAACGCTTTATCTATCAAAGTGTGGTTGGCTGACGGACTTGAATTTCACATGCTTTGAAAGATATTGACGAATATAGTGATTATCCAGCAGAAATGTGAAAATTTAATGAAAAAGAACATATTTAGAATTTTCCCTCCTCGTCTTTTACACCGTCAAAAGTTATGATGGGTCGAGAGGAAAAAGGCCTCTTAATTAGCATAACATAATTTTATTTTTTAAGAAGTTGAGTAAAAACTACCTCCAATGAAAAAAAGAAGAAGATCTAAACAAAAAAATTTCGTTTAAAAAGCACTTACCGATTTTCTTGTTTCATAATCAAGGGGACTAGCAACATAAATAGCTCCTGTTTCATTTTTCACAGCAAAAGCTCCACCTATGTTTCCCGCAGTTATTTCATAACGTATACGAGAAGCTAAACAGAAAAGAAAAAAAGGCCATTAGAAGTGGTAGAAACATTTTACACGTTACATTTATAAATGCAATTATAAACCAACATTACATCAACATTATATCAAATATATTACATTTATAAACCAAGTAAGTAAACGCATAGCTATTTCATTTATTGAATAAAAATGAAATTACAGTCAGTTAAGTCAAAATATTTATTAAAAGAACAATGGTAAAGAATCTATCAAATCACTCGCAGTTTAAATTAGTGAGTTGCAATTACTTAATGTTAAAATGTATTGAATCAGGAAGTAGTGGTGCGCATAGACTTAGGTGCAAGACCCCTGCAGGATTTAAAAATGCGCCCTATTGTAGACTTAAAATTTTTTTTAAAATTATAATATGAAACGAACACAATGAAGAGACGTTCGGGCATTTGTAATTCATTTTATTTTAATTTATGTATAGTAAAATTGATTAATGAGTGACTGAATTGATTAAAATTGATAATTGCGATGTAAGGCAGAATTTAGAAAACGTACTAAATTTGGAATGTTGTATAAACTTATCACATTGAAATGAAATTAATCTTAAAAATACGAGTAAATAACTAGCTATCTTACAATTCTTATATTCAAAGTTTAGTTAAGAGATTTTTTATTCATAATATGAATTAAAAAATATTTTATAAAGAAAAAATTATTTTTATTGTAATATAGAAGGGTGGGTGCCCAAGTATTTAAACACGCTGAGGGCAATACGATAATTTTTATTAAAACATCAGTGCATGAAATAATTTTTTTTCCAAATACTTAATTCTTTTTTATTAGTCAGCTTAAAAATATGGTTGCAAGCAACACAAAAATTCATTAAAAAAATTTACTGAATGTGCATTGAATTAAAGTAAAAATTTATTGAGCAACATAAATGTAAATTAAATACTTTAATTACAGAAATTGTATGAGATTTAAGGAATATTAAATCCGCTTTTTAAGCAACAAAAAATTGGAAACAAAGTTCAAAAACAGTTAGCAGTTTAAAAGCCCATATTCAAATTTTATGTTTTGTAATAATATTATATTAAAAATATCGAGTTTCAAAAAAAAAAAAAAAAAAAAAAAAAAAAAAAAAAAAAAAAAAAATAACTTAGATTGTGACGATGAAATCGGCACAAATGAAGCACGTCAAAGGAGATGATTAAAATGCCTGATTCGAAAATCGCAAATCGTTATAGCACCGGATTAAAATACCAGGATTTTTTAAATCCCGTGGAAAAGTTCAGCAATAACTATTAAATAAACGCCGTGGTCTTGTAGTTTTAAACCCAACCTGGATGACAAAATAATAATAATAATAACGCTGGGATGCTGGGAATGTGTATTAACTCTGCATTTGGCGCAAAGGGCCACCAGGAAAAAAATCAAGGAAATAGTGTGTTGTTTATATACACGGGGCTAGGTGATCGAGCTCGAGCAGATACAAACCTCAATGCTGTGCTCCCCAGTAGGTTCTGCTCTTAGCTTAGCCAAAGTAAAACCAAAGCAGAATACCACCCCCTCCTTTTGATTGCTGTTAAATTAATTTATGGTGGTCCGAGTAAAATTCTAGGGGTCACAGATCAATGGATCACCGTTAATTTCGTGCCCTAGTTAAAGGTGAACACTCAATCTCGAAAGACAAGATTGATTTATGAAGCTTAGCTACAAGTTTATCAATTAAGCATTCAATTACTATTAATATAACAATCTTTAGGTGAAACTGTTGAAAAAAAATATATTGTTATAGTAGCATATAGTGAAGGATTTCTTGAGGGCAATACATACTCAAAGACATTTTTACGGCGCGATGAATCTTTCAAACATATTTAATATAACGAGAGTTAAAAAAAAAATCTGGCAATTTTTTACTACCGAGCTAGTCCTGATCGAGCTCGAGCAGATACAAACCTCAATGCTGTGCTCCCCAGTAGGTTCTGCTCTTAGCTTAGCCAAAGTAAAACCAAAGCAGAATACCACCCCCTCCTTTTGATTGCTGTTAAATTAATTTATGGTGGTCCGAGTAAAATTCTAGGGGTCACAGATCAATGGATCACCGTTAATTTCGTGCCCTAGTTAAAGGTGAACACTCAATCTCGAAAGACAAGATTGATTTATGAAGCTTAGCTACAAGTTTATCAATTAAGCATTCAATTACTATTAATATAACAATCTTTAGGTGAAACTGTTGAAAAAAAATATATTGTTATAGTAGCATATAGTGAAGGATTTCTTGAGGGCAATACATACTCAAAGACATTTTTACGGCGCGATGAATCTTTCAAACATATTTAATATAACGAGAGTTAAAAAAAAAATCTGGCAATTTTTTACTACCGAGCTAGTCCTTTCGAATAAAGGAAATGAAATTTATGGCTATTTCAACAACAATATATCCTCAATAAAACTCATACCTAAATCTTAAACATTTCACAGGAGTTTGAGTTTATCAAACGACCTGATAATTTATGCTTCCCACGAGGGAAAGAAAAAGAAAATCGGAGCATTTTAAAAGTAGAATAAGATACTACGAAATGGCGACGGAGAAATTCAACAGGAACTAAAGAATTTGTATACAACATGAATAAAAAAACACACAGCGCACCGGCTTTCGCTTTTCATTCAAAATTCAATATTACAGCCGCATTCATAAAAAAATATAGAAGGAGGGTGGAGGCCCAGCTCATACATGGTAAAAATTGTATTTTTAACTCAAGCAGAAACTATTCTCCCGGATTGAATTCGCGGAACGCTGCTTTGAAGTTCGAGAATCCCTATAAATATTTTTGGCATATACACAGCTTTTTACGCAAATTATTCCATGGGAAACAAAACAGCAAATTCAAAATATACAAACATAGAGTTTAAAATCCACGCTTATTTTATAGGTTGGAAAAATATTTAGTTAAAACAATAAGTTTTACTGTTTTTATGAAACAATGAATATTAATTAAAACAAATTAAATTTACTTTATACAGTACTTTTAAGTTTTCAAAGAATTAAGTGTCTAGCGGAAAAAAAAAAAATACGTTCCAATTTTTCATACCTTCTCACTACTGCTACATATTTTTCAAAGTTGCATAAATTCATTTCCAAAGTTAGACTTTAATATTTGATTCTTTGCTTTATAAATTTTATCACCACGACATAAAAATAATTTAAATAAGTAATATAATCAATTGGTCGAGTTTCGAAAGCATTTTAGTTACTTTTAAAAACGGACGAAAATATGACACGGGTATGATTTAATCCTCAAAAAAGAAAAGTCAGAGAAATCACCATTCCTATCTGATGGGCACCTTAGTCAGATCCGTTAAAAGGATAAAGAAATAATGAGAATTATAAGAAATTAATAAAAATTCAATATTTTCGATGAACTCGATAAATTTGTACAAAGAGTTAATAGAGCAGCAGTTAATTACTACACAACAGCCACTTCTTTATAAAATAATTGTAGTTTACTAATAAGGTATGATACCGGTTGGCCTGTTTACACTACAACGATAATTAGAGATAATGTTTCGAAAGAGTTACATGAACGTATGAATAAATTTGAAATCAATTCTTTTTCATGTAATTCCTTCGTTCACATTTAACTCTTATCAGGGCACACTTAATTTTAGAAATTTATTTTCCAGGAATTTCAAGAAAATTTCAACGTTAATTTATACCATATTTTATCTATACCATGCATTTTTTCATCGGAAAATTTTGATTTTGTTTGTAACGTCAAATATTAGATTTTGTGAGCAAGAAAAAAAAATGTCACTGAATAAAGATGAAAACAAGAAAAGTTTCGCTAAAATGTGGAATTTTTACAATAAAAAATTGCAATAAATGTTAAAATTACTTAAATCTTATCTCAATAAGTGATTACTGTTACTGGCAATTTTAAAACTGGTTATTTTCCAGGTATGATTAATAACAAGGAAATTTCCCAAGTTCTTTACAAAATAAATAAATAAATAAAATTATCTAACAATTTCAGGTTTTCCCTGACCTATGAGAGTCCTGCTCTATGTATTCACACATATGAATCGCATATTTTTTTTTAAATATAAAATAATAACTTAAAAACTTTGTAAAGTTTACTTAAAAACTTTGTAAAACTTTTGTTTTTATTTCTACTGATGAAACAACATAAATCCAAAAAACTTGGCACGTTGCAAGCAAAGAAAAAAAAACATTTATCTCGATTTAAAAAAAAAAGAAAAAGTAACACGCATCTCGCAATCCAAAGAAGAATGAAATGAAAAGACAGAATGGAATCAATATAACACTTTACCAGACTACACGCTAAACAAAATAACTAAAGTATAAAAGGCATCTGATTTGTTAACACCGATTTAACTATTAAAGAAATCTTAACTATCAAACACAGAATGGACAAAAGAACGTAAATGGTGTCGCTGTACAAAAAAAAAAAAAAAAAAAAAAAGAGGAAATATCAGCCAACGATAACGTAAAAAAAAATAAAATAAAAATATATCCCATTAAGATAGTATTCACAGATAAAATATATAGGTTATATATACCGAATGCCAAAGCTTTGAAAAATAAAGACACCATTGAAAACAAAATTTCGACCATAAGCTATAGAAATGTCAAAGTCGGAGACAGAGGGAAAAAAAAAAATGATTTTAGCAGAGTTGAGGAAAAATAGCAAACCAATAGGAGAGTAGAATAAATAGATCCAAACAGACGGGTTTCGTCTTTTTTTTTGGTTACAAAGTAATACAGAAAACCGACAGAAAGCAAACGTTTCCCGTTCCAAAGAATTAACGTCAAGATAACGTCGGTCAGGACTGTCCAGTGGCAGGACGTTTCTGACGAGTGAAAATAGCCCTAAATAAAGATATGTGTGTCTGCTGCGATCTTTCTTTGTAATGAATAAAAATCTGACAAAGCTCTTGATAGAAATGTTCATTGGATAAAAGCAAATGAGATACTATTTTCACTCTTTGTAACTGAATTCCCTATGAATTAATGAATAGGTACGAGTTCAGAAAAAATGCGAATGAAGCTGCTTTGCTTTTTCAATGCTAGATTAAATATTATTTTGAACAGTTTTACGTTTTTAGAAAGAAATTTTAGGTTAGCAAGTTATATATTATAGGCTATAAGTAGCAAGATTTATTTCATTAGAAAAAAGGATTAATCAACTAAGTCTAACACTTTATCGATTTTTCTTTTCTGTTATTTTTGTGTAGCAAAAAGGAACGATAGGGACGTTTTAAAATTCTATGCATTGATGGATTTTAAGGTATTTATGGAATTAAATGTTAAGTTTAATGCTACGAAGGACGGCTGGTTCATACGAATTCTACTCTCGGCTCGCACCAACCACAGTGCAGACTTAAAATATCCTTAATGGCAGACGAATCATGGGAAGAATCTTCTTGCCGTCGAGCTAACGATAAGAGGTTTTCAAGATTTTAATATCCATGTAAAGCAATAGAGGGTTAATTCCATCAAAAAGTCCTCAACGAAGGATAAATTTGTCCCAATGCTTGATCCAAGAGTTCCCTTGTCTTCTGGATTGGGTTCAAAATTACAAGGCTACGGAGTTGAACATTAGTCGTAGTAAACTTAGAATTGGGTCGGCTGTTCAATGCCGGTAGTTAAAAAAAAAAAAAAAATGACAATAAGTAGTTTAAGAGATTACAGTTCCAGAGTGTTGTAAGCAAATTTTGATGTAATATTAAAATGGAAAGCGTAAGGGGGGAAAAAAAAGTTAGAATGCCTAGAGGCAGTCGCGTAGTTTTGGAGGTGGGGGACAAACCCCTCACCGAAATTAAACATTACTTGATTAACACTAGATTCATTACTTGATTAATACTAGATTCATTACTTATAGATTCACTAGATTCATTAGATTCACTAGATTCATTACAAGTTTGAAAAAGTAAACAGTTTTGTTTATCTTGGTTCTGAAGTCAACGTTAATGGCAATATCGCACCCGAAATACAAAGAAGAATCAATAGTGCAAGTAAATGTTTCTATGGATTAAAAAAATATTTAAACTCAAACCTACTAAAAAGAGATACTAAACTGTTAATTTATAAATGCTTGATCAGACCTATCCTAACATATGCCTCAGAAACTTGGACAACAACACAGAAAGATGAGAATTCCTTGGGAATCTTCGAACGTCGGATCCTAAGATCCATTTTTGGGGGCAAACAAGTTGATGGTACTTGGTACAGACGTTCAAACTCACAACTCTATCGGGCCCTTAGAGAGCCTGAAGTTGTCAAGTACGTAAAAATTCAAAGAATTAAATGGGCTGGTCACATCATTCGGATGAACAGAGAGCGTCCGACAAACATAATCTTTTCGGCTCAGCCCATCGGATCAAGGCCCAGAGGTCGACCAAAGCTGAGATGGGCCGACTGCGTGGAAAGAGACTTTTCAGTCTTAAAAGTCTCAAACTGGAAGACAACTGCCAGGCAGAGACAGGCCTGGAGGAAGTTGATTGAGAAGGCCAGGGCCCACCCGGGGCTGTCGTGCCATTGAGGAAGGAAGGAAGGAAGATTCATTACTCATAGATTCATTACACTAGAAGTAATTTTGACTGCTTTTAATTCCAATTAGAAAAACAATGATGACATAATGTCTTAGAATTTCGTACAATATATAATTTTTAATATTGTTAATATTTAATAATAACTTGTTATATAACTGTAAATAATATAAAAAATTAATTTTAAACAAATTTTCTTACACGTTATTTTAGTCTTTTACAATCCAGTCATTTTGACTGCTTTTGGGCAATATATATATATACTGAGTTTCAGTCTTTCTAGTTAAATGAAGTAATGTAAGGCAAGTAGGATGTTGATATAAAAAAAAGTTTTCATTATTCATTGTTTGTAATTTAAATGTTTAGAATCTCTTTCTGTATACATATAAAATGGTAAATAGAAAACTCAATCAATAGAAAAAAAAAATTATTTATGCCAAAATTGATGAGTTCATCCATACATTTCCTCTTCAAAACTTGGGATGACTATTTGTATGATCGATTTAAAAAGAGCGCATTATAACTCAGGCAATAAAATCCTTAACAATGCCATACATAGGGTCATTATAAAATCATCAAGTACGCCACTTGCGCAGCATTTTGTTTTTCAATTCCAACGATGACATTCAAGATTTCACTCCGCACTAATTCCTTAACGATTCAGAAAAAACCTCAGTACAATTTTTCTTTCGAATTAACCAGACCCAACAACAATCTTTTCAAAATAAAAGTGCAAAATAGCGAACTTAAAATTCAAGTGAATTTACATAAACAGGTCCCCATTTGGAATCGAAAATTGATACAGCTACTTCCAGAGCAGTACTTATTATTTAATCGAGCGGCGTCGAATAATGTAGCGTCAACCTCAAGACAAAGCAGATTATGCAAATCTCCAAACTAAATTATGACTTAACGAGTTTGAAATTCCCATTAGTTAATAATACTTTAGGACCGATATTTAGATTTGCACGCTGTTCGATCATATTGTCATTAGTCAAATTCTAGGGCAGGCGCATTACCATCGATTTTTACTTCACATTTTATTCCTCATCTCTCAAGATATTAAATGCTCTTTTAAAAGCTGTCACAGATGGATGATAATATAAACTTTTATAAGGATATTAATGGCAATAAGTAATGGAAGGGGTTTGCAAGAGCGATAACCACTGACCTGTCTGGACTCGTTCCATTAGCCTGGACTCCTCAAACAGTTATTGAATTCCCATACACATAACGATAGCCGTACAGAACTTAATATTTATTTTACGATATTCAAATCTCACGAAAATAAATTACAGAATAAATTTAGATTAAAATACGCATTGTACATTATAAAAGAAATTTAATTTAAAATATGGATTTTCCTTACAAATTCAATAAAATATGACGCTTTAACATATATTTATAAACTTTTTAATACGATTAAAAAATTCAAATAATTAAAATAAATTTTCAGCTATTTTTAATTATTACATCAGAAATGATAAACTTTTAATTTTTAGCATATTTTTATGATGTATTTCTTATGTTATGGAGCAAAATCCACTAGACTCAAATAGAAAGATATTTATGTCACAAAACTGTCCAAAAGACTAATCGAAACGATAAATTTTGATTAAAAACTCGTTTTAATCAAAAAGTCTAAAAATGAGAGAAAACTTAATTAAAATTTTAAATAAACAATCGATTTGTAATGGCATACACACACACAAGGATAAATCTTAAAATATTGTTTATTGTTTCACTAAATGATGTGAAAGATATCGGACGCTGGGACTCAATGAAATAAATGACAATGTTCTATTTAATTATTAATACAATAATTTACATCATAAATTGCTGAAGATTAGTTAGAGGAATCATTGCAAATGGAACAAAATTTCCCAAAACTAGTTTATTTTAAATTGAAAATAAGCGCATTACAAATCTCAATGTACATTCATTATCTTATAGGGATTTATCGAAAAGTTTAAAATAATGAAAACTAATTATGAAAATTCAAGACTAATTTGATGTAAAAATTCTAACCATTCGTTAAAATAAGTTGGATGAAATGTTGAGGACAAATTACCAGGAACTACATACAGTTCTACTCATTAAAAATGAGAATTATAAAGTTAAATTCTTTACAAATCCATTTATTATCCTGATTAAAATGAGATTATGCCAGATGTCAAATGCGCATAATGTTATTCAACCCCCCCTCGTTAAATAAATGCTTATTTAAGAACTTGCACAACACGTTAAAAAAATATCCCGAAAGTTTATTTTGAAAGAAATCAATACTAAGTTCAATGTTGACAGAAGACTTTTCAAAAATCTTTCGTTTGAAAAAGTCTTTTAGTTTTCTTTAAAAATTAACGCCAAGGCGACAGGAATAAGTACGAAATCCGCATACAAATTTTCTAAGAGAAAACATTGAAAAAGAAAAGAAGCGAAATGAAATGACATTCTCATTAAAAAGCACCGTAACCTCGCGCTTGAAAGAGGAAAAAAAAAGAAAGAAAAATCATCATGTACTAAGGATACAAATCACAAATGAAAGAAAAAAAAAAGACATTATGTGGGGAGTTGGATTGAGAAAATAAGATTATGGAAATCTCAACCTCTGGCCACGAAGTACCATAAATTTAATAAAATGGAAATCGGCATTCAGTGAGGGAGGAAGATATAAGAAAACAAATATGGAGTGTTTATATTCTGGAGTTCGCCCTCTGGGGAGATTCACCCGTCTCGGTTTAAGTGTTTACCCGGCGTTATGAATCGGGAGAACGAATTTCTGCTTACAAATAAAAGTAGATTAAACAAAAACTTTTACTACCATGAAGTTTTATTTAATAACAATTTACATCGCAGTCGAAAGCTATGAAAGAATAATGCAAACCAGAAGAATCGAATAAAATAGAAAATTCTTTTCTCTATATAAGATTCTTGTCACTGAAGTGCATCAAGTGAACTTATATTATTAAAAAGATAAAGAGCCGTAAATACGGTTTACCACAGCAAAAGCTTTTCAAATAAGTTGTTTTTACAAAAAATTTAAAAGAATAGAGGGGGTAGAGGGTTACGTAAGCATGAAAAGAAAATAATAATTATCATACGGAATAGACCTTAATGCACATTGTTGATTTTTTAAATTTTCCTATCCTTATAATTAATCAACACAAAAGAAAGAAAAAAAAGTAATTCCAATTACCTACTATAAATATGCAATGTAGTTCTGCATAAGGATTTAGTTTAATTTTGACAAAATTACAATACATTAGTATTTAACTCTTTCACGCACAATTTTTATTGATCATGTTTATTATTTTGTATTAATTTAGGTCAAAATAAAGAAAAAAATATCATATTTAATAATGTATGTTTATGAAATACAACATGAACAACATGAGTGTTTTTTTCTTCTTTTTTCCTTTTTGCGATAAAGGTAAAATCTTTCAAACATGGCTCATTTTCTCACAATAATCATTCTTTAATTTATAAAATCAATTACTGATAAATTATTGAATATTAACGGAAAAAAAAATTTCAATCTATTTTTTTCTTTTTTTTGGGATTTTATACTTAATGCAAATATAATTCCGACGACCTAACACAGGGATGGGCAAACTTTTTTGGTCGAGGGCCAAAAATCAAGAAAAAAAAATGTTCGGTGGGCCAAGTAAGATCTTCAAAATTTAAGAAAGAAAAAAAAGCGATATACAAGTTTTAATTTAAATATTTAGTGGGATGAAGGAAATTGCGATTTCATTTCTAAAAGTTCCTTATATTAAGGTTCGAAATGAGATGTGCTCATTTTCAGGAACAAGGCTAAATCCTTTTCTGTTAGTCTACTTCTGAAATAATTTTTTCTAAGGTTCATAATTGAAAACTCTTGTTCACGTATATAAGATTAAGCTACAATAGCACTGATTTTCTGGGCGTGAAATTTTTAAATTTTGGAAACTAGCTTTTGGTAATGATTTGTCAAACTTAGGCATATTTAGAAACAACTGCTTCAGATGATTGTTAGATTGTCCGCTCTTTGGAGCGTAAAATGCGCAGTCTGCCAAATGTGAAGTACAATTTACCTATATTAGATTCCATAAGTCAGCTCCTCGAGAATGACAAACGCTAGTTGGAGCCAAACTACGGTTATTCTATAAAGAACTTCTGCTTTCAACATTTTACCAACAGAAGCTGTCGGTGCCAACTATTTCCATCAATTTATGTTTTGTAGAACAAAAATAGAGAAAGTAAAAATGTCATCAGTACTTTGTTAAAAAAGGAAAAACAGAAATAATTTTAAACATAGTCGACAATAAAATGGATGTATATTGTTTATATTTGCCGCTGATCGGCAAATAAAAATTCTATCCGCGGGCCGGATAAAATCCTCCGGCGGGCCACAGTTGGCCCGCGGGCCGTAGTTTCCCCATCCCTGACCTAACAGATAAGTCTTAGTAGCTATTAGACAGTTTTTAAATAATAAAAAAAAATATTACATGTCTTTCTATTAATTAGAGCGTTAGAAAAAAAATATAAGAAAGGGACACCAGTGTCCCATCTGCATCAAAGAGTTAAAACTTAGTTTGATAATTGATTTTTCGATATTATATTAAATAATTTAGTAAATGTCAACGTCTTTGTTAAACAAAAGACCTCATAATATTGCTGATTTGGTTTATAGTAAATCCACCATAAGACGTTTAAACATTCGTCATCGCGAAAGAAAATTTAAAAAAATGTTGTGAAACTTTATATCTATTTCCTGAAACAAAAACAATATAAGCATAACCTTTATTTAATTTAGTTAAATGGAAAAGTCATGTTAAATAAGTTTGCCAGCTATTAAATCTGTAATCTATCAACCACAAATCGTTTATCTTATGGCATTTTAAAGAAGAAATTTTACCCAAAACCATTAATATAAACTTCATTGTTTTCGTCTTCTGAAAACATACCGCCATACTTTCCATGAGCTCACTTTCTTCATATTTTCTTTTTTTTAGAGGGAAGATAAAAAAAAAACGACGCCATTTAAGATGAATTGTGTTTCAAGTTACGATACATTTCTCAATGTTAAATGAAAAGGGAAAAAAAATTAACGTTAAAAAAGCTTTAAAAGTAAGACTTCAAAATAAGTAAGTTAGAATTTAAATATTTCGGTTCTTTTTAAATTCAATAAATATAATAGAAATATGGGGTTTAACTCGAGACTCATCAGTTTGAAAATAAATTAATCAGTTTATAACCTATTTAATTTTTTTCGGTTACAGCGCCATTTGCGAAGCAAAATGCATAAACCTATAACTTGAATAGGGTTACTTTTGCTGGAGAAATCAAATCTGCAATAAAAAAAAATACAGTTTCCAAACTATTTTTACATCCTGTATAATAAACGTAATGATTGTTTAGAAGAAAAAAAAAAGGAACACAAATCACCTAGGACGTAATTTTAATAGAAATTTTAATGTACTATAATAATGTAATAAAAAGCTAATCTTTAATAACCAAGTGATAAACAAATCTAGTTCTATCATATATAATTATCAGTCATACAAAGATGGAAAAGGACATGATAGTTTGTCTTTTAAACTTTGTTCATCCATTTACCAAGAGAAAAACCAGTTAGGGTGGCAGAAAAGCATTATTTATTCTGCTAGTGATTGACGTTCGGGAAGACAACTGCTTTAATTCATTTTTATTAAATTTTTTAAATTTAATAACCAATGCAAATAAGTTGGTTGTTCAACTAATGCCAGATACATAGCAGTGGGCAGTTTAGAATTTTTTAAATTTTTTCCTCTACAACATTAAAACAATGCGATTATGCAACTAAAATATTTTCTGATAAGTAATATAAAATTAGTCGACTTGTTATTAAATACATAAAAATTATACTATTTGCTTAGTTCGCGCTAAAACAAATTAATTGACACTCCAGTTTATTCACGTCTGTTTAAGAAAAAATTAAGATATTCAAAAATTATATTTGGTTTACTCAGTTCCTTCTAAGAAAAAACTGTTTTCGTCGATTTTAACAAAAATAGAAGCAAATCTTAACGAGTTTATTAACAGACAACAATAAACAAGCATTTTTGCTTTAAATTTTTGAGATACAAGTATTTCATTTTCAATCATCACGTATTTCTTAAAAATAATAATAATAATTCGAAATAGTATTTACTGCGCATGACATTATGACGGTATTCTGCCACAAAAATTTTAAAATAAATTTATTTATTTTCTAATTTTTTTCAAAATTAACATTCACAAAATAGAAAATATTAATATATAGAGGAGAAAAAAACAGTTCATAGTTTCAACTAAGCAAAATCAACCACTTACGACAGAAAAACAATCAAAATGCAACAATTTGGTCTTGTTTCGAGCATATTTATTTTTGCTTATTCTTCTGTTTGCTAGCGTAGATTTCAAAAGAAAAAAATTATAATCCATCCAACAAATGCGCCTTAGAAAGATGCTATTATTAGACAAAATGCTTTCAATCTCGTTTAAGAATTTCTCCCATTGTGCTTTACTTTTACCGAAAAGGTGGGGAAGATTTAGATTAAACTTCCTTATTTTTTCGAAAAAAAAAATCTTTTTATTTTCTTCTGATAGGTAACAAAGACATAACTAGCATTCCATTACACTCAGTAACTCATATTCCGAATTTTACTTCTATCACGTATGTTTAAACTATGAAAAAAAAATATATATATATACATTTCTCAGAAAGACTCATATTTCGTAATCTCGAGAGACAGTTTTTATAAATTTTTAATACTCACTGCGTGGCAGTTATTTTAAAAAAAGAAAAAAAAATATACACGTCAAAAATAAATGAAGTTTTTAATATTAAATGCAATTTCAGAGAGAAGGAATTTACAGGAATCGTGGCAGGAACTGTGAGCATTCTTTTCAAACATAATTACTTCTTTTAAAGAATTTATCAGTCATTAAATTGTTAAGCAAATAAGCTCTTTGAAACTCAAAATTTTTTTATTATGGCAATAGGTTGACATAATTATTCATGCCAAATAAATTAATTTCACATTTTAAAATCAAGCTAAATAACGCTTTTAATCATAGTAGTTGAAATCCTTTTAATAAAAACGAATCACTAAGTCATTTTATAAAGCTTTTATTTTGGCAACACATTATTGTCCTTTATCACAAACAGTTAATTATGTATAAAAATATAGCCAATTTTAAGCTCGCGGGCAAGAAATATGAGCAAAGCATAGTATTAGTGCCCTTTATTAATGAATAACTTTTAAAACTAATTTATTTAAATTCATTAAAATCTCATTTAAGACCCTATAGCCGTGGTCTCTAAGGAGATAGGGCGATGCCCAAGTTCGTTGCCAATGAGGTGATCCAAGTTTGAATCCTAGCAGCGGCTGGTCGATACGAATTCAGCACACCGACCACAATGTTGACATAAAATATTCTTAGTGGTAGACGGATCATTGGTCAGAGTCCCTTTGCCGTCGAGTTAACCGTGGAAGGTTTTCGTAATTTTCTTTTTTCCTCCACGTAACGCAAATCCGGGCTAGTTCCATCAAAAAATCTTCCATGATGGTAAATTTTTCCCACTATTTCATCCAGATCGTCTGGTTTCTGGATTGGATTCAAAATAACAAGGTTACGTAGTTGAATATTGGTAATCGTTAACTCAAAATTGGGTCAGCTGTTCAATGAAGGTTAAAAAAAAATCACTTAAAATCCCCATTCTCCCAGATCTTCAACTATGATGAGAGATTAGAAAATAAAACCAATTCCCCTTCAAAAACTCTATGTAATAAAAGTATATTTGTTAAAAGTTATATTGAACTATTATTTCTCACGTCTTTTGAGTTCTTAAGAGAACGCTCTACTGCAGGAGTATAGCATCCTGTTAATAACACCAATCTACTAAACAGAGTGACGCATTACTAAATAATTTAATTAGAGAAATTCAAGGGGCATTTCTATCACGAATGGGAACATCAATCATTAATTAACACCAAACCAAGTTGTAAACTATCCACTCTTACTGCGACTAATCAACGGCGAATTAAATTCAGACAACACATCTGTTACATTTAAAGAACTTCCACCAATAAAAGGTGTCACAGAGACAGGTTTCAAGTTGTAACTTGTAATACAATTTGGACAAGCCAGAGTTGCTTCGTTAGTCTCGATGCAACAGACACATTCCTATCTTCATTCGAGAACTTCTCAAATTTTCTCGCCCACCCAGAATTGTCAGGGCCCTGCGGAATTTATTTCAACTCACGGATCCGTTCATTTCTTTGTGTGTCACATGATCATATTGATCCCTTCGAAACCAATCTTATTGGAATTGGGAGAGCGTGTTTGCTTTAATGGGATTTGATTCTATTGTTCATGGGAAGGCGGATGAAATGTGTGTGTCTTCTTCCCAACATCGCCAGATGGTTGGCGCAATTCACAGACTTAAGTTTTATCTATGCAAACATTTCTTGATATTGGATGAGATTACGCATTTGCCTTTTACTTAAAAGGATGGAGATGTGGTTTTTGTAAATGGTAAATCTATATTTCGCTTTGATGGATTGCTATTGTTTCCAAAGAGATAAAAATCTTTGCAGAAGTCAGAAAATATGCTAATTTTAGCGATGGTCATAATCCTTTTTCTTTCAAGATATCAAATTGTAGCTATCTCTCATCGAAATTTGTACATTATTTAAATCAAATAGTAAAGTTAGAATTACTTTAGAAAAAGAAAAGAGCATTACGAAAAAGAATTGTAATAGAAAAATAGCTCACAGTTTCATTAATGTAACTGTGAGATGATAAACAAATTCTTGGAAATTTGTCTGAGTCCAAAGTATTATCGTAAATGCCAAATGGCGGACAAATTGATAACACGAATTAAAAAAAATATATATATATATAATATTTGAGTTCCTTAAATTCTTGAACAAAAGGTAAACGAAAAATTACCAAAATTTGTGTATAAAACTTAACCAAAAAAAGTTTTTGTTATTATTTTTTAAATATATGTTAGTTATTCTAAATTTAAGTAAAAGTCACGTATTTCTTACATTTTCTAATTACATAAAATGCTATATTACACAATTACAGTTTCGTGTTTAAGAATTTATAAACACCTATATTTACTTATTCAAGTTTTAATCCCTTTTATTTTCTATACCACAATGCTATTAAAGCTATAGATTTTATCACAAGGCATTTATGAGGCCCTTCTTCAATATACGCCCCAGTTGGAATCACAGTTTTAATTATTTATAAGCAGCAATAATAAAAGAAAACGTAGCAAATTTATTATACGAAGTAATCCCCATAGGTCGCCTACTCTCAAGACGAAGAATATAATAACATGCCTAGGTTAATGCCGCAAGGTTATAAAACTACATTGAATACTCATGGTACTGAAATCAAACATTGTCATAAACTAAGTACAACGGGGAAGAGAAAGATCTTTAAAATGTCTAAGGATAGAAAATTCCAAGTTTGAAAATAAATCTTCAGTCAAAGAAATTCGGCATGCATAAAAATATTATAAAATAATAACGGGGTTAAAAATTAAGAATTAAGATACAATTTTCCCCTCGTCTTGATAAAAATTATTACACAAATCAAATCATATATTTTTTGTCAAATAATTATTTATTCAATTATTATTTTACCAAATTATTTATTTCGGTTAACCTATAAAAGGGAATTAAATTCGATGTCTTACAATGGGAAAGATGAAACTGAAAAAGAATCATTCCTTCATTTTCCAAAACGATGTATTATTGGCACAAGACAAAAATGAAAAGCTGCCTTGGACGTTGGAAAAAAGAAGAAAAAAAAAAACCCAGAGAATTCTTACTATAAACCCCGGACGGGATGACAGTCTACAGCCCAGCATTTTGAAAGATGATTGTCCCCCATTGCCAACATTCCAATCCAGAAATAAAAACCAGAACGAGTTATTGAATATCGAGTGGAATAAATGATGAAACGGAGGCAAGAAAAGAAAGACCGCGGCTAAGGAAGAGAAAAAGACAGACAAAAGTAGACACACAACGCATGTTATCTTTCAGAAGAAAATTTCACTTTCGTTTCCAATTGAAGGGAACACTCAATTACGCAGCTCGCCAAGGCAGAAGAAAAGGTGACGCAAGAATGGGATTTTTGTTGGAAGAGCTTTTCGAATCAAAATTTTCGATAAATCATTCCTCCACTGAAGCAAGGAACACAATGATGAGGATTATGCGCCTAAGAGAATTTTTCACAGATTAAAATAGAATAGCGTTTGAACAATACGCATTCACGGACATTTGAACAGAGGGAAATCCCCTCTCCACATTTTAGTCAATGTATTAATTAAGTTTAATCATTATTGGGGACAAGAGATTTTCATTAAAAATTATTATCAACTTCGATGTATATTTAAGTTGCAATCTACGAGAGAGGAGAGAGAGAAAAAATATGAGACGAACAACGTAACGCAGTTATTTAGCAGAAATCGGTTGTTTTGCAATTTATCTAGATAATGCGCATATCTGAAGATAAGATTTTCGCTGGAACAACAGTAACGATTCTGTATGCTTCAATTAACAGAATATTTATTTATTTTTCGGTGGAATCTAGTTAATATAATTAAACGATAAATAATTTAATTGATAGAATCAATCAATATATAACTATAATACAAAGTATCAAACGGTTCAAAAATCTTATCACAATTAAGGAAATTATCATAATTTTCTTAATTGTAATAAATGAGTAGGGAAAGAAAATGAGAGAATCAAGCTTTTGAACTTGAACGACACAGAACCGTTAATGTGTACATTACCCTAGGAAAACACTGGCCTCCACACTTCAACGAAGCAAACCAGTTAATCAGTAGATTAGCTAGTTAATGTACACATAATGGCTTTCGAGCTTTAGCAGTAACATAACTATAAAAGATCACTTCATTTATAATAGATAGGATATTTCGCTAACAATATTTCAGGAAAATTAAGTATGTGTAGAGACAAAATGTGATGATTCAATTTAAAGATATGTACTTTACAAACTTGAAGGAAAAAAAAACTACTTAATAAGAGGAACAGTACATCAAACAATTTTTATTTCATAACGAGAAAAAAAAAACTGTAATTCAAACCGCTATTGATATTAATTAATATATGAGATAAAATTTAAAAGCATTAAATTTTCTTCTGAATTACATTTTTAACAGCAAATAATCGATAAAAAAAAACTTCAATCAATCGTTAAATTTTTTTGTGTGGAAGGGACGGCCATTGAGTTTTAAACAAATGCAACAGACTAACTCTGGAAACGTTTTAATTTATCATACTAAACTTGTTCAAAATCCATCCATCAAAGAGACTTTAATAAATACACAACAAGCTAAAAGTTTTTTGCTTTGAAGGAAAAAAAAATTCTTTCAATACCAGGGAATTTTTCAACATCTTTTATCTTCTTAACTTGGCCTTTCCATAAATTACTGAACATCCACTATAGCTTGATCGCTACTTCTCGATTAAGTTCAGCAATAGAGAAAAAAAATTACATTAAATAAATGAATAAAAAAAAAAAACCTTGATCCAGATATAACTTTTTTCAAAAGCGATATTGTAGAACATCTGACGGGTGCTTTTAAATCGTTTACTATCGAGTATGCTTTGGAGAAATTTTTTTTCTTCACTCATATCGAAATCTAGATTTTTGACGATGACCATATATTTTAAAGGTAGAATCCATCGATCAGGGTGTAAACGGTAAAGAAAAACATTTTGCCGGAGTTTTGGGGTAATAGAAAAAGGATTTCAAAAAAGCCGCTTTGAAGTATGAATTTAAAAATTTGAAAAAATATTAATGGTATCTTCTTTCTCGAAAGTCAATATCGGTTGCTCGAACAAAGGTGCAAATAAGCTTCACACGAAACCCATAAATACTTGTAAGGGAGTTTTTAGTTTATCGCATATTTCGCTGAACAATAATTTCATATATTGTCACATTATAAGTTATATAATTTATCCATTTGCATCTTAATTCATTTACAAGGGAATAATTTCATACCAGTTTATAACCTTTATCAATCTATTGTAGAATGAAGATTCGTGGTATTTAAAGGACCAGGCAGCTTTGATTACGAAAACATCAATCGTTTTTATTATTAATGTATCATAATGAATGGATACAACTAAAGTAGTGCTAAAAGTTACTATGTTTTGTATTTTTTATTTAAATAAATCTAAACATCTCACATTTTTATTCAATAGAAGCAGTGATTTGAAAAGTTTCTTTTCGAGTTTTAGTTTATAAAAATTATTATATATATCTAAAAAAAATAGGAACAATAAAAATGTTTTATGTTTCATTTTATTTTATTATCATTCATTACGTATAAACATGAATTTATTTTCTATACATAATTCATATTTTTCTAAATCTCTCAATAGTTCATTTATATACCATCTTTCACTTAAGGCAAGGAAAGAATAAGCAAAAAGCATTCATTACCCAATAATTAATGAATTATCCACTAAAAATCGAAACAAAATAGACAGTAATTTAATAACAATGTATTTCTTGGGTTAAAATTAGCGCGAAAAAATCTTAAAATAGAAAATGTTACAGAATAATGCCGTGACTGCAGTTTTCTCATAGATGGCAGATTAGATTTAATATCATGATCCTCGTCTCACCATTTTACCAGTCAAACCAAGAAAGCTGATAACGAGCGAATTTTAAAACTGTTTGAAAGCAGCACACTAATTACATTTTACGAAAAGATAAACACGATCAAATTGCACATTGATGCTTAGCTGAAATTAAGATCGATTCACGGGGGAGATGTTTCTGGATAAAAGCAAGGTTGGATAAAAGCTATACAATTATTGGGAAGCAGGTATTCAGAAACTAACATTAGAGAATTAGATCTCATAGATTTCCTTAAAATTAAACGCAATTTGCAATAATTTTTCTATTGAACTGCACACCAATTTTCCTTAAGTATTTTACAAAAGACAAACAATGTATTGTTAAATTACAAAAGTAAATCAACTTCAAAAGAAAACACGAAGTATAATATGAATCTTACGGAAATATTTCTGTAACCATAAATTTATTTCAATTTTAAGCGAACATCTATGTCATTTAGAAAATAAAAATTCACTTATCAGCAGATAACAAAATCTAAACACTAAAATAACAAATTACGCTAACCCCTTGACGCAGATGGGTTACCGGCGTCCGTTTTATATATAATTTTTTTTCTTCCTTAAGCTCTAATTACATGCAGAATTATGTTTTGGTATTTTTCAATTATAAAAAACATTCTAACAGTTACTAAAAAAATTTTGTTAGGTTATAGGAATTATATTTGTATAAACTAAAATATAAAAAAAAAATAATAAATTTTTTTTTTTTTTTCATTGATGAATAACTGGTTCTCTAAGATCCAAATAACCGGAAATAAATTCAAATATAAAGAATTATTGTCCGGAAGTGAGCCAGTCAAGATTGGAAGATTTTACCTTTAAAGCAGAAAAAGGCACCGGTAATCATAAAATATTAAAATTCAAAATAAAATATTTTTCACTTATTTTGACCGAAATTAGTACAAAATAAAAAAAAAAGCATGAAAAATATGATTAATAAAAAACTCTGCATTAAAAGGTAAGGTAGTTTATAAAGAAAGAAAAAAAAATGGTAAACACATTCTTGGAAATAAATATTTACCTTGAGGCAAAATGGGAAATATTAAAAAATTATTTTTGAAGCATTTCTCAAAAAGGTCTTTGGATTCAAAGGTACAAAGGTTATGTCACTATTATAAATGCGTTACTTAAATAAGGATTTTATGCAGATTTTAAAACTTTTTCAGCAACCGAAAATCCAGCATTGTCATTTAAGATATAACAGGCGGATTTGGAGAGTTGCGACCTATTACAAAATTTTAAGGGACGTAACTCACCGAATTCACATTTTTTAAAGCATGAAATACGGAAAGAAACTACAGAGACAATTTACAAACGGAAAAAATGATACGTAACCTACCGTAGCTAACATAACTAGCATAACAGCTAAAGCCTTAACCTGCATACAAGGTATACGTGTAGTGCATAATCAGAACAACTCTTAGAAACTGGATGCGATTGGAGTAGCTTTAAATTTAGCAAATTCACGCTGAGTTCAACTTGTAACTAAATCTTGGAAATCCACATACGTAACCAAAAAAATTTAGAAAAATAATAAAATCGGTGGAATTTAGTTTGTGGAGAAATTTTTTTTTTAAAGGCCAAAGAAGTCACCGGTCAAAATCCCCGAGCGCTGTTGTTGTTTCTCACTCTGGCTAAATCAATCAACCCTTCGGGGAGGCACAGCTGGTAGGCTGCACTTTTGATTCTTCTAGGATAGACCTCCATCAAATAAACAAAAGCTTTACTCCCATCTTTTCCTCTTTTTCTTCTCTCTACCAATTCTTGCACCGTCCCTCGCCGCTTATGTGATTCATCCCCATGGTGAAACAAAGGAATAAAAGAGACCAGGCAAAAAAAGGATTTTTTATTCTTCCAGATAGAGGTCAGCAATAGCTTCAAATAGATGTATTGGATTGAAAATATTTGATCTTGAGTCGCTATGTTTTCTTTTACGTCCAGATTTGAAAACTACAGATTAAGTTTCGGATACGAAACTTTGTCAAAAGTGTCAATTTTCAGATTAAGATTCGTTTTACTGCTGCGAGTTTTGATAAAATTTGGTAGACAGCTCCGACAAAATAAATTCTGGAAGGTTTCAACTGGGAAATTTATAACTCCAGTACACTTAATCCATATATCTGTATCTTGAATTAAGTGCGGAGTAAATTTACTGCAACCTTAGCAGGGTGTTAAATTGAACCACGTTTTCACGTAAGTTGAACTATAATTTCATGGAAGTTGAACTATTCTTCAGTATAATCAATTTTAAGATTGCCGAACTTTGCACAATGTAAAGATTGCATAATATATTGAACAACATACTCCAGATTATCTAACAATGTGTAAGGGTATATTGAAATACAGTTGTTTCCTTTCCTGTCAGCACGCAACATTCCAATTTTCATGGATAAATGTTACTTTACAGTTTGTCTACTTTATGAATCAATGTTAATAATTGTTTTAAATGTAAATTTTTTTACGGTCTTCTAAAGGAACTTTTAACTTATACGTAATACAAAAGTATGGGTTTAGTTTCTCTGACATCTTAATAAATTGTCTCCACTCAACAACTCCCAATTTTAACAATATTTGGGGAGCAGGTACAACAAAAACAAAACAAATAAAATTTTGGTGCACACGTAAAATAATAGTGAGAGTTCAAGATCCAATTTATATTGTCATTTCATTTTCTTGTTACATGATTTTGTGCATGTAGCTTAGAAATGAATGTTATATAATTAATTCATTATTATTTTTAGAAAATTTTTCAAGTAGCCGCACTTTCAAATACAGTAACGAACGGAAATGGGAAATGTTGCGTGTTTCTAACACTTTGCATTTCTTGTTGGTAAGACTAGATCCCCCTCCCCCTATTTTCAAAAAAAAAAAAAAAAAAAAAAAAAATTTTTTTTTTGATAAGAACATTACAAGAGGTCGTTCTTTTCTTACTCCCTCTTTTTTTCAAGGCTCTACAATTTCTAAACCAACGGTAATCTGGTCATCATTACATGAAACAGTCTTCACACGCTAGACTCATCGATCTAAATCACTCGTTGATTGAACCTTGGTACTTCACAATGTCAGTGCCTTTACCACGAAGCCCATCGCTGTTCAACGTGTAAATTCAACCTAACACTTTTTCACAGAATATTTGTGGAGAAAACAGGATATGGAATAAAAGGGAAAAAAATCTACAACAATGAAGAGGGAACAGGAAAAAAAATAATCAAAATGCTGCACTTACAATGTAGCATATCAGAATATTTTCTCAAACAATAATTGACGTAAAAAAGTTACATTCAATTTTCTTTTCCAAATAATATTATCTTATAAAAGGGATAAAGAGAGAAAAAGAAGAAGAAAAGACACAACCTTCGAAATATCTACATCTTCCAGCAGGAATGTTTTAAAGGCAAAAAATAATTTTAGTATGGAAATAAGCTGCACCGATTTGAACTAAAATTCTAGTTTTATTCATAGGATTAAGGAATTTTAAGTACGAGCGTTGTTAAGTTTTAATCGGATTAAAAATTTCACAGAAGAAAATAAGCATTGAAATAAATTAAGGCAGAATTAATTCCACAGGAAGAATATTAAGGAGAAAAGAAGAAAAAAAAAGGAGGTACGAGTTAATCATTTCACCGTCCTAAAATTAACACCACAGAAAATAAAACTAAATTTGCAAATCCATTAATCTTGATGATATGCCCAACAACATAATATGATCGTTAATAATGCTGAACTCACTATGATTTTGAAGAGCTTTTACTTTAATCTAGGGGTTGGTTATAAAATTTTTAAAAGTATATTATTATATGGTAGACTTATAATTTTACGTAGAATTTGATAAGTTTTAAAGGATTAATTGAAAGTGCTCCAAAGAGGGTATTTTTAAAATAAATAACTTAAAGATGAATGTTTATCAGACAAAGGTTTAAGAATTGACTTAAGCATCGAGTCTTTTAGTTTATAAGCCATGCACTAGATTAGTTCATAGTGTATTTTTCCCATGAATAACTTTCTTTATGGGGAACATTTTATTTAGCAAATGAATAACCAAGTTCATAGGCAGTTTTAGTGATCCTCTATATTTAAAACGTGGTAGCAAACTAAATGTTAAGGGTGTATTTTTCTAAGCTTATTCACCAAGGAATTTTTTATTTTTTGAAAAACACTTGTTTTAAACTTGAAAATTCCAATTTTAATACTGGTTTGACACGAAAATTTAATATTTATAAATATTTAACAGGTAATTGAACGTTAAAAAAATATCACCACTTAGGCGATAAGTTATTGGTCTAGATGAAAATTCTTAAATTTAAGTTTTTGCAGATTCTTCTGAGGCCAAACAATACACATATAAAGGAAATTTTCAAGGATTAAAAAAAAAGTTTTCGAAAAGCACATCAAAAGTGTATATGGACCGGTACATCACTCGTGAATTTTTCAGAATTTTTATGCAACAGCTTGAAATTTTTCAAAAAACAAATTTTTTATAAATTTTTCCAATTTTTAAAATTTGTCATATAAAAACAAATTTAAAAATTAGGAGGCTTTTTTGCGGGGAATGGGGATGATGCATAACAAATCTGAAAAAATTCATCTGTGATACACTAGTCCAAATACAACTTTTGGGAGGTAGTGCATTTCAACTATCGAAAATTTCTTTTTCGGTAATCCCCCATGTTCAACTCAATAGCCTGGTACTTCGAACCCTAGGGACACGTGGATCAAGCATTTTGAAAACGCTGGGATTCAACAACTATGAACAATTAAAATCAATAATTAAAAAAATAATTCCCTAGAAAACGTTTCATAGGACGAAAACGCTTTCGAAGCCTAAGGTATAAATAGAAGTTTTCGCCAGCACTTAACAGCTTGACTGCATGATTTTAGATAATTTATTTTATGCGTAGGAATGAACTTATAATAAGACGTAGTGTTCAATTTTGTTTAAAATCAAATATAAAATTTAATCATTATTCGTTATTAATCAATTTGTGATACATGATTTTAATATTAAATATTCATAATATTTAAATTACTTTTTCCCCAGCCATCTTACAAATTGACGATTCATAGAAACCAATGCATTTTTTCAAGGGTATTGCTATCATGCAAGAACAGAACCTATTTAATATTCGAAGCGTGTTGCTTTGAATACGATGAATGAATACAAATAACGGTTTGAGCAAACAAGTTTAGAATATTTTGTTCATACCTTCGAGTAAAATAAACTAAGGAAACTATTTATACAATTATTTACAATACATATTTTTTGTTAAAATTCTACCAATGGGGTGTCCTTAATAATAAATAAAATTAAAGAATGGAGAGGGAATACTTGGCACATGAGTTTGAGAAGCCAATTTTGGAGCAAATTTATTGAATTACTAAAATAAGTGAACAGAGTAAAACGATAAGACGGTTATATGTTCCTATGATTCAATAATACAACATTATGAAAGGATGAGAAAGTTATCAGAGAAACTTGCCCTTGATATCAAGTTTATATTTAAAAAAATTAATAAATTTCATTTAATATATTTCAATACCAAAATTGGCTTATAAATACATTAATTAAACTTTGTGCTTTGTTATAACGTAAAAACTTACAGATTTTTCCGTAGCCAGTTGATGATTTGGAAGGTTTTTAAACGTTTCTTTTAAATATTATAAAACACTTATTTTAAATTTATATTTTCAATATTTAAGCAAAAACTCACAAAATAAAAAAAGGTGTGATATTTATGCTGAATTGTATGAAAATGCTTACATCTTTGTTAATGATGTATGAAATATTTAAGCACAAAATTTGTAACATAATTCGCCAACTCACGATTTTTTACAGAACGTTTCTCCAATGCGAGGTGGCTGCTTTTGGAAGAATAATAAAGGAAGGAAAAATATATTTTATTAAAAGTTGTTTAAAAAAATCTAAAAAACACCATTTTGCCGTTTTTATTTATTTATTTTTAAATTTTATTTATTTATTTAAAAAAAAAATAGCTCATTTACCCGACCGTAAGGTGTCTAACTTTGAAATATAGCTTCTCTTCAATGGATGAAAATTTAAATGCCACTTAATGTTTAAAAATTGAAAATAAATAGGAACTGGGAGCTGCAAACACTCGGGAAAAAAAAGAACATTCCCTGATTGATTTTATCGAATTTCCTCGATTTTCTGACTGGATATTATAAGGAATTTCTTTTTTTTATGCCACATACGTAAACATAAAATATATTACAAATTATTTGACATTAGAATTGAAAATAATTGAAAAAAATTTTTTTTTAAGAAAAAATATCAGACCTATATTCATAAATTAATTAATTTCCCCTGGCTTTTTAGATATTTCAGTTAAATTCTCGATAATTCCCCCGTTTTTCCTCAGAGTTATAATTCCCTGACTTTTTTTCTGTTCTGTGGCCATACCAAAGACTCATTCACAAACAATAATGAACGATATTTTTTAAAGTTTTTTTCCCCTTTACTTTTATATTCACTTTTTGCTAGCATATTTAATTTTTCAATGTTAACACAACTAATATTATTCTAATGCACAGCTTACACGACAATAAATAAATAAAAAGAAAATAATTAATTTACTACAAAAATTTTCCTTTCTTCCAAAAGTCTATCATATTTGTTGAAAAACCGTATGAGAAAAACTGTGATGCGGTGAAAGTTAGGAGGAAAAAAGAAAACTTTTAAAGAAAGTTGATAAAAAAAAAGAGCACTAAAGAATTTTTTTCCAACACGATATGACAGTGGATAAAGTAAAATAAAATTTTTGATAAGATAGAAATAAATAATTAAGGAAAAAAAAATGGGGAAACAACACAAAGTTGAGAAAATACAAAGAAACTAGAAAATAGAAGAAAATAATTTAGGAAAGAATAGGAAACAATTTTTCAACCTCTGGAGTCATGTATCAAAACGAGTAATTGGAGAAAAATACGACAAGGATAAGGGATTCGATTTAAATCTTGAGCTGAATAGTTTGGCATAAAAGAAAAAGCTTTTTCATTAAAATACATTTTATCAGACGAAATATGAAATGTAAAATTATTAGGAGCAATAAAATTATTTAATCTGCATTACGTTGCTCTATAAAAATATCTCACAATCTATCCTAAATATTAAAGTCTAATTCATTCCGTGCATGGATTTTCTAGCACAAATGCCAGTATGAAATTCAAAAAAATAAAATAAATAAAATTAAAAATATAATAATAAAAATAAAAATTAGTAGATTTTGGGAAAGATTAATTTCATACTAACTACTATACATATATGTAATTGCTGGAAGAAATTACAGTCGAACTCGTTTATAACGACCTCGGATATAACGAGAACTCGGATTTACCGAGGGAAACGAGAATATTTGGTTGGATCAATGTTAAGTGTATGGAACAGAAGTCGCTTTTAACGAGCAAGACCCGGTTTTAGCGAGCAATATTTTTCGGTCTTGCAATCTTTTTTCTCATCTTTCTAGTCTTTCTGTCTTATTTTTTTTCATAATGATAAGAAATGGTCGCGAAATTAAAAAAAAAAACAAAAACGGCGAGCTGAAACTTGTCATAATTTTCTTTCCGTTTATTGTTTCTTTCCTTTAAGACTGTAGCGCAACCAGAAATTTTTTGCTGGTTGGGGGGGAGGGGGGTTAGTTGTCATTAAATTAAGAAAAGTATTTAATTAAATTAATTAATGTATTTAAAGTAAGTAAGTATTAATTAAATTTTAAGTAAACTCAATCATTTGACCTCCCAAGCTCCTCCACCCCCTCTTTTGGTTGCACGCCTGCCTTAGGGACTCGTTTATTACGAGCACTCAGATTTAACGAGTACATGTTACGGTCCCTTTGTGCTCGTTATAAACGAGTTCGACTGTATCTAAAAAATTTTTCTCAATGTAGTTATTTTAATGCCATATTTTTTTAATATAAAATATATTACAAAACACTTATACGTGACATTCAATTTGAAATTAGTTTTTCTTGGTAAAACATCAGACGTTTATAAATTAATTCATTTACCATGACTTTTTAGATATTTCAGATAATTCCCCGGTTTTTCCAAACAGTTAAAATTCTCAGACTTTTCCCTGTACTGTGGCCATATTAAAGAATCATTCACAAATAATGAAAGATACCTTTTTCGGTTTTTTCCCCTTTGCTTTTCCTTACACTACTCTTGACTAGCATATTTATTATTTTTTTAACAGTAAACACTAGGATTATTCTAATGCATAGCTCACAGCTTATACAACAATAAATAAATAAAAAAGTACAATAAGAAATGAGTTTATTACAAAAATTTCTATTTCTTCCGAAAAGTCTATCATATTTGTTGAAAAACCCCGTATGATTAAAAAAGTTATGCCGTGATGGTCAGGAGGAAAAAAGAGACAACTTTTAAAGAAAGTTGATAAAAAAAAGTAAGAGCTCTGAAAATTTCCAGCACGTCATTACAATGAAAAAAGTAAAATAAAATTTCTAATAAAATAAAAATAAATAATTAAGGGGGAAAAAAAGAAGAAAACAACGCGCTAAAATGAGAAAAATACAAAGAAACTAGGAAATGGAAGAAAATAATTCAGGAAATAATAAGAAACAATTTTTCAACCTCTGGAGCAATGTATCAAAACGAGTAATTGGAGAAAAATATGACGAGAATAAGGAGTTGGATTTAAATTTTAAGCTGAAAAGTTTGGCACAGAGAAAAGTGCTTTTTCATTAAAATGCATTTTGGCAGATGAAATTATAAAATGTAAAATTATTAGGAGCAGAAATATATTGTCCTTTAAAGAAAGACGAAACATTTAATCTCAAATTAATAAAATAAAATGTTTATTTTTTTAATTTAATGTTTTTTTTTTTTGTAAGAGTTTGTTAATGTTATCCTCTTTTCCCCTTTTAAAATGATCTTTTCCTTTTCTTACATCATTTACCAAAGCCTCTTCTATTGAAAAGAATTTTTGATTTATAGTTTTACTATTTTTCTCTCCCTCAATGGAATTACGTTATATTCAAAATAATTTATGTCAGCAATTTGTTATTCAACAACAATATAGTTTAAGTTTTAATCATTTGTATAAATTTAATCTGCATTCCTTTTTAAAAATAAAAAAATATATATAACAATATATCCTACATATTAAGCACTAAAGAATATTTCGCATTGATTTTTTAGTATAATTAATTGCCTGTAGAGAAAAAAAAACTCAGTCAATTTTGTGAAAGATTAATTTTATACTAATAATTGCTAATTTAAAATAAATTACAAAAACTATATTACGCGGGAAACTTTAATTTTCAAATTGACTAGAAAATAAAATGTTTTCATTGTGCTTATTACAGTTCTGAATATAATAAATATTGAGTTTATTTTATAATATCGAAAGAAATTGAATTTATTTCACATAGTTATAACATATTCTTTAAATAATTGAAATGAGAATTCTAAATAAAGCTAAACTGAAAACTTTAAAATATTTCAAAAAAGAAAAGCATTAAGCTAATGACGTTTAATGATGCTTGCTACATTGTTCAACAGTAATACTTCAATATTCGAGCAATATACAAAAACAATTTTGATAAGGATTTTTATTTCTGAAATTTCCTTAATTTTAGGAAATTTTCTAAAATGTACAAAATTTAGGAGAAACTGGAAAAGTTCAGTAGAGTTGACAATTATGTATTAAATATTAAATAATCCAAAAAAACTGATACACAAATTGATATACTTAATATCTCTTCTAGTATAAGCTAATATCTCAGACCCTTACCATACAATATCAATTCCCAAATCTTACTCTCTTTTTAAAAACTAGATTATATGAACAGGGCAGGAACACAAACATTCTCACCCAAATATGAGACGGAAGGAAAGACGAATATTCTGACTCTAACATAAGAGGAGGGAAATACACGAACATTTTGAATCAATTATGATGAGAAGGAAAGGCACAAAAATTCTTATTCAACTAAGAGAAAAAGGCACAAATATTCTCACTCAAATATGAAAAGGAAGGAATGTCACAACTATTCTGACTCAAATATGAGAACGAAAGACAACTATTCTGACTCAAATGTAAGAAGGAAAGACAACTATTTAGATTCAAATATGAGAAGGAAAGACAACCATTTTGACTCAAACATGAGAAGAAAAGACACAAATATGATTTAAATATGATGAAGGAAAGACGAATATTCTCACTCAAATATGAGAGAAGGAACGACACAACTATTCTGACTCAAAAGTAAGAAGGAAAGACAACTATTTTGACTCAAATATGAGAGAAGGAGACAACTATTCTGACTCAAATGTAAGAAGGAAAGACAACTATTTTGACTCAAATATGAGCGAAGGAAGGACACAAATATTCTGAGTTAAATATGAAAAAAGGAAAAACAAAATTATGAGGTGGGAAAGACACAAATATTCTGACTCAATTTTGAGAAGAGGAAGGACACAAATATTCTCATATTTCCTAATTTACCTAAAAGCGACCAGCATTCTATAGAATGCCGGCCTTTCCCACTTTGCCGCTATCATATATACCAGCGACTTATAAGCTGAGCTAAACACCAATATATTCAGACTCAAATATATTGGGAGGGAAAGGCACAAAATTATGAGGTGGGAAAGACACAAATATTCAGACTCAATTTTGAGAAGAGGAAGGATCCAAATATTCTCAAATTTCTAGTTTGCCTAAAAGTGCCCGGCATTCCATAGAATGCCGGCCTTTCAATCTTTGCCGGTATCATATATATACCAGCGACTTATAAGCTGAGCTAAACACCAATAAATTCTCAGACTTTCAAGATTTATTGACTTTAAAAACATATTTCCTAAGAGCTTTTTGCTTATATATATAAAAAAGGAAGCATTGATAGTGAAAAAGAGAAATCGATTTTCGAAACGTATAAAAAACTTCTTGTTTGAGTTTCCTCTGTTGGGCGCTTCTTTTTCAGACCATCCCTATAGTACCAACCCAGTTTCTTTTTAAAGTAAAGAGAATTCGTTCGCGTTTCCCAGTGGAAAGTTAAAAACTAACGTCTGCTTTTTTTTTCGTTCTTCTTCTCCCTCTTCTTAACGTCGACATTTAGAGCCTAAGGAAACAACTTACATATTAAGTTCAGCAAATACTCAAAGATCATATTTTTTCAATTTTGGAATAATATCCCGAATCAGTGTACTGAAAAAAAAAAGTTTTTTTTTTTGAAAGAAATTTGTTACACTACTAGAGCACAGAGTCAGTTGAGAGAGAGAGAGGGGGGGGGGGGAATTATGGTTAATATATAATATTTATAAAATAACATTTTAAATAATACGATTTTACACTTCATATGAAGTTTCGGTTGATTGATTGAATGTAGAGGTTTTATGGCACAAGATCCAAAGGAGGATATGCTGCGCCAAACAATTTGTTGAGTCAGATCTAATGGTAAATTACACACAATTATTTCATTGTCATAAAATAAATGAGACAAATAAAATTGTATATCTCAGGACACGTACTTTTAAAAGTTCATCAAAATCGATAAATAGCGTAATTCTATAAAATACACATTAAAAGTAAAACGGTTCATGAATAAGAAATAAGAGTGAATAAAATCAGATACAGTTATATACAATTTAAAATGCCAATAACTCGCAGAAATGCGAAAATGTTAGGATGATGAATTTCACCTAACAAATCCTTCATACATAAAATAGTGCTGTTAAAAAGGGTAAGACGATGTCGGTTAAAACAAGGACAAATGGTTAGAATGTGATGAACCGTAAGTAAAACATTAAAAGAGTCGCATTTGGGAGGAGATTCTCCAAACAACAGATGAATATGCGTAAGTCGAGTGTGGCCGATTCTGAGACGAATTAGCTTTACATCTGCATTACGTAGACGCAATACAGGTAATGGATCTATATATGGTTTAATGTTAAAGAGTTTATTTTGAGTTTGAAGGTCCCAATGCTGTTGCCAAAGGGACGAGATGAGCTGCCGAACATGAAGTTTAATGTCTGAGAATGGTACAGATATTGTTAATTCAGTAGTTGCAGATCGTGCTGCAGAATCAGCCAACTCATTCCCTGGTATACCGACGTGACTTGGTATCCAGCAAAATGAAATATCAAATCCCTTCTTGTGAAGAGCGATTAATAAATGATTAATGAAGCATAAGATTGGATGAGTATCGCTGCGAAAATTTTCTAACTGGCTCAAAACGCTCTTACTCTCGGAGTATATCAAATACTTTCATTCGGAGAGTGAAGAAATATATGAAGCTTCGGATAAAATTATATTTAACCCCTGTAACAGAATATTGTGCCTGCGCCATTATTTTAAAAACATAACGTATTATTAAGGCATAATTTAGATTATTAATAATGAGAAAAAGGGAAAATTGAGCAAGACACAATACTTACTGTGAATAGCAAAACTAGCTTAAAATGATAAATAGAAGGAAAAAAAAAAACGTAATTTTATAATTGATGTAATTTTGGTAAACATGACGCAAAAAATTAAAACTATTTCCGTTAAATAGTAATTTAAAAAATGTGTTAGCTGTTTTCTTAAAATATGTTGAAATTTGCGATTTTAAATCATATTTTGCAGGATAAGAACAGTTCGGTACTTAAAAATGAATTTAGCTTATTTTAACACCAAAAATGGTGGCGGCTATACACCAAATTTTTTTACAGAGTACATCATGATAAAAAAAATTATAATGTTCATATTTAAAAAAAAGTTATTACGTTAATCACGCTTTTTATTCCTTCACAAATTTCACAACACTTTTCTTTTTGCAGAAAACAAATCAAAAGACTAAATTAATCAATAGGAAATGCACAATTAAAATTGTACCGAAATAATGCACAGCTCACTACAAAACAATGCATTTCGTATAATTTTTTGGAATATTTTTATTAACGGAAATCGTTAACAAAAATATTTTTCTTTTTTCCGACAGGAAGCATAACAAAAGAATATTTCTCCTTCTTTGATGAAAACGGTAACTAGTTTTCTATCATTAAGTTTTTATTTAAAATCTCACGGCCTTAACAACAGGTTTTGTGGAACAATGCAGTAAGAAAAATCAATAAATTCCATTGTTTTTCTTTTAGCGAACAATATATGAGAAGCTTTTCATCTGAGAACGTTAAAAAAAATGAAAGAGAATTTAGGTTTGAAATAAATAACGTAGTTTTTTAAAAACGAATTTCAAGCTATAGAAATCAAATTAATAATGCAGATTAAAAATAAACGCGTAATTAACAAGCTAGAAGAAATCGCATAAATCACCGTTATAGCAAAAGTGAAGAGGTCATCTTAAAAAATCAGGATGCAAAAATGGGTTTCCTTTTAATCAATATAAATTTTCTATGTAATTAAAACAGAATAAATGAATGCTAATTAATTGGATCGAAAATACACGGAAAAATAACAAGTGGGGAATATGGAGGGAAAAAAAACATTTCGAGTCTTAATCAATTTAACCTTGTAATTAATAATATTGTGTTTAAAATTTAATTACTTTACAACAAATTTAATAATATGATGTACAATGCATTGGATCGAACATACACCAAAAATGTAGCATATCATAATCATAGATAGCATAATCGAATCGATCCGGGGTTTTATTAGGGGCCGTTCAAATATTTCGTTAGTTTATCTGTGGTGATCCCACCCCCTCTCCTACATTCATTCACAATAAATAATTAAACATTTTTAAAACACTTATGTTGTTACATTATTAAACTTATAATATTTTTTTTTTATTATTTAAAATAAAGGCAATTTAGAGCCTAAGGTAAAACCTCCGTCAGAAAAAAAAAATTTTTTTTTTTTGAAAGTTACACCTGTCTTAGAGGCTAACTTGTTTTTAGAACGAATCTACGACAGTTTTTAAAGCAAACAGTTTTGGGTGCTTAACACACTTTTCATGCAGAGCACACACTGCTTTGAATTAATAAATGATTAATACATTGCATAAATTATCTATAATAATTATTTAGATTAAAAACTTCATTTCCCATCATAAATATATAAAAGGGAAATAACAGTCGACATGTTTGAAGTGCTCAAAAATAGGCGCTCATTTTCAAGACTAGTCAGACGTGAATGAGAAGAAACAGAAGTGATTTGAAACAGAAAATGGAAAAGTTGTCAACGAAAAATGGAAAAATAAAGGTGAGAAACAAAACTAGAAAAATCACAGTAGCCGATAGAGAAAAAAGATGAAAAACAAAACAAGAAAACCCACAGTGACCGAGAGGGGCAAATCAGGATAATACATGCTTAATACATAGATTTAATAGAACTTTCTCGAAAATATTGAAAGAAAAAAAAAATTATATCAAAAGCCAACTTCCTTTAAAGAATACTTGATATCAAACACTAACTTTAATTATATTTAAAGCTAACTTAATATTGAATCAAAAATAAAAAAAGTGATGCAAATAAAAAAAAAATCAATAAACTTAATTATAAATAGTAATACAGACATAATTAATTCCAAAGTTTTTTTGCGCCGATTCGGCGAACCTTAATGCGTCTTTCAGGCCATGCCTTTTAATTGCTAAACGAATAAAAAAAAAAGTAAACAGAGATAATTCAAAGACAAGAACCACTTCAACCGTAAATTAAACCACACTTTTATATTTTAATTGAATAAAGATATTTTACAAGCACCCACTCACAAGAAAAGGTTTCCAAAATTAACGAAATAAAGTTTTTTCCCAGTGGTTTCAAAACTTTCCCCATTAAATATAAGTACTTAGGATTTATTTACTATCCCATAAAGTGGAAAACTCGCTGCAGCTGTTATACCTTTGTGCTTTTTTTTTTCTCCCCTCCTGCTAAATTAAAAGTATTTAATTACGAACACATAGTTTCGCACTCTGATTATTCCTCGCAGAAAGGGTAATGGTGCGCATACACTATAGACCGTCGATGACAAGAGTTAATATTTTACAAGAGTGCTTCAGTTTTTTTTATTTTTATTTCTTTCGTTCCTCAAACCAGTTCTGACGTTTTGTGTCGAGAAAAGTGAAACTTAATAATACGAGTTATGAAAAGAAGATCCAGTTGACAGGCCAGAAAGGCAAGGTTCTGGAGATGCAGAAATTCCATCAACGCAGAAAGCAGATGTCACAAAAAAGAAATTCCCGGTTGTGACACTCGATGCATGAGTGACATAGACAGGGTAATAATGAAACTGAACTATATCTTGTATAGAACAAGAGGAAACATATGTTTTATTAGGAAGGGGATAAGGAAAAAAAGTAAGCTTGGCATTTGTTATACTACTCAATCAATGGCTATTCACAAAAACAAGATCTGAAGTTTTTACGGCAAGAAACTGATTTATAGATCAACGGATCCTAAATGGTGTTCCGCGGAACCTTAAGGATTCCGTTGATGGGTGGCAGGGGTTCCGAAAGTTAGTACTCTGTTTTAACCAGTTATGATTTTCAAAACCTCGTATTAAATTTAATTCATTATTTTTACGAAATTATTTGATAAAAATGTTTGCGAATGAAGAAAATTCTAAACGATGTTTTTTTCTAATAACAATATAAAGAATGAATTACGAAAATGATACAAAAAATTACATTAGTATTTCGCATCAAATAAAATAATTAAATTCAACAATGGAGAAGTATACGGATGCTTCTCCGATAATCATTCCTCAATGATTATTTCAGTTTTCGTTTTTATTTTAACGGAAAACGTACCTTAGCTCATTCATTTTCAGTTAATGTTTGCACTAAAATCAAATTAACAACTCGACTATATGCCGCATCAGACCTGTGAACTGAACTGTTTGACATAAAACCCAAATTTTATATTAATAGTGATTAAACGATATCATGAAAAAATTTCATTTTTCAATCATTTACTAAAAATTTTCAAAATTAATAAAATTTAGATGCGTACATATTTTCTAATTGCAAATAAAATTTATTCATAAATCTCGGGGTACCCGCCAAGATAAGGATTGAGGTTTCACAGTCGAAGAAAGTTTGGAATTTGGGAAAAAGTTGTTAATAGATTAATCGTGCTCTCTCAAAACATTCACATTAACTTAAAAAAAAAAACAAGATATTACTGATTCATTCATTTTAAAAATTTGTTAATCAGCTTATGAAATTATAATGTAGTTGAGATTAAGTTACTCGTTAATTGAAAAACTGGATTTTAAATTTTTAAAAAATGAGTGACATACTTAAAATTAATAAAAAAGGTATTAGAAAACTTTTGTGAAAAAAAGGTATTAGAAAACTTTTGTGAAAAAAAGGTATTAGAAAACTTTTGTGAGTTAGTGTATTTTTATATTGTAAATTAAATGTTCCTTTTTAAAAGTACATTATAGAACAAACACATTTTTTTAATAACTCCACCTTCCCAAATATTGTCAACCAAAGGCTTTTCTTGGTTTGAAATTAAACTTACCCTTTTTATTTGAGACTAAAATTATTCGTTATGTAAAGAAAAATCGAAAGCTAGAGTACGCTAACATAAGCAAAATATTAAGAAGGTCACTTCAATTGAAATTAGCATTGCTTAACAATTTTTTTAATTTCTTTTGTACGAAACAAATGCTATTCATAACAGTCTGAACATAACTAACTGAAATCAAATAAATGTGATTTAAACTTTGTTTATTACACAATGCTTATATAACATGTTTATTTTATGAATGAAAAATAATTCATGAGAACAAAAATTAGAAGAATTTTTGAAAATAATAAAACATTTTAACGAGAAAAAGCATTATAAAACTTCTCCAACTATATCATGAGCATAAATCCATTTATCTAACGATTAACTTCATTGAAGCTTGAAATGTTTACTTCATGGCTGTTAACGTTAAAGCTATTAATTACGTAAAAAGCTGTAACCTCAAGATGAAATCTGCTAGCACTTTTCTTAAGATGCCATTTAAATTTTCTTACAGGTGTGAAAAACGTAGTAAACTTAAAAATTTTTTTTTCTTTTTCTTTTTGAGAAATGACAGAAACATGAAAAATGACATGTCTTATTTTTCTTCCGCATATTTTCCGTTAAATTAAATTAGCTAGGGGAAAGCTTGAAGGAAGAAAAATGAAATAAATTAGAAGAAAAGAAATGTCACCTTTAAAAGATAATTAATTTGGAATAACCAGATGGTAAGTTTAGGAAAATAAATAGACCTTTAAATTTTTAATCACAGTGAAGGGCATAAAAGAAAAAGCTTAAAAATGTCAAAAATACTACTTTGTAAAACTTTATAAAAATTAAACTATCATTTAAACATTAAAAACAAAGATAATTAAATGGATTTATTTCAATAAAAATTAGAAAAGCTCGAAATTTGTAGGTCTGGAAATTTTTTTAAAAATGGTAGCAAAATAAATATATATCTACATGTGTTTTTAACATCGTAATTTAGGAATAACTTTGTGATTCACAAATGAAAGATAAATTTCAGAAGTCTTAAAGAATTTTAGCTACCGCTCATTTTTTTTCCTTCCAGGTCGTGGGAGCCCTGATACATTATAATAATACATCCATAACAAAATAAATTCCATTAAAGGAAAAAAAAATATATATAGGATGCATTATAAAGAGTAATTTTTATCTTAGGATAATTATTCTTAATTTGGAAATATCCCATTTACCATCGTAAAGGAATGCGTCCTGATGAAAACCTTTACGTAACGTTTTCCCATTAATTTTTTTTCCTATTTTGCTTTATTTTATAATTCTTCTTTGTGCTTTTATATATATTAAATATTTTATCGCATTTTTGAGTTAACTATCTTTTAAGCTAAATATCTTAAAGTAAAAATCGCATTTACTGTCATTATATAATGCTAGGGTTTTATTAAGTTAAAATGCAATAGTAATTCGCACCAATTAGTTATTTTAATCAATCTCATACTCGCACATTTTAAATATAGAAAAGAGGGAAGTTAATTCAATATATTTTAAAAATTCTTCATTAAAAAAGCTACATTTATATATAAAAAAAAATTTAACCGAGAAAATTATTTTTTGTTGTTGTTACAACTAGAGAAAGAAAAAAAAAAGATGAGCTCGTAAATATTGTTAAAAATAATTAAACTTGCTTCCTCAAGCGTACAGATATACTTCGCAAAATTCGTGAGCCTGCTTTAATTTAGAACCGAGAAAGAGAGAAAAATGATTTAATCTCGGAAACTACCGAACTGTATAATATTCTAACATGACTTTCCAACGTTATCATGAGACGAAGAACACTCCTTACAAAATGAAATTTATCCCTTTTATAACCTTTTGGGGATAAAAACTTGAAACAACAGATTTCTGGATGAAGGACAGAATAATTTAGCCGAAGCGTTAAGTGAAACAAAGGAGGGCTTGATTTCACGATATAAGCCTTCAGAGACAACAGTTGAATAAGAGATAAAAATTTTTAACTTGCAAAATTATTAGAAACTTATAAAATTGTAATCTGTACATGAGAATTAAAAAGTAAAACACACTTAGTGTTCATTCTGATTAGAAGATAAAGTTTTACTGGAATAGTTTTATTTATGCTTGTTTTAAAATGAATTATTTTAAGAGTGAAACAAAAAAAAAAAAAAAAAAAAAAAACAAACAAAAAACAATTCGAATTAATTAAAGTTTTCTTTTCTTACATTTTGTATTTAATCACTTTAATGGCTGTTTGGAAAACAAACAAGTTTTAAATGTTTTTTTTTCTCCCGAAATTAAGAGTATCATATTTTGTGATTTATAATATTTTGAAAAACTAGGGTCATTCCTGACTTTTTGGGAAATGATCTGTAGTAGAGAAATTGTGAAGAGTGGCTTAAGTAATTTTTAAAGTCCAAACCTTTTTGCAATTTAGCACAAATGCAAAAATGTGGCACTTCAAAATCTTCTATGAAAGAGTCTCCAACTATATGAGGCTGTTGCAAATTTTTTTTCCATCGGTGGTAGTCAATTAAAGCAGAATTTTTTGTAACAAATAGAATTTTTACAAAAATCTCTTAGAACTTAGGCATTCGTCTTTACCAGCGCTTCTTAACATTTTCATGGCCACGGACCGGCCATCGTTTGATAATTTTACAGTGACGCGACCAGAAGAAAGAGAGGCATGGACGTTGATTGTCTATATTTTAAATGGTTTTGATTTAATAATTTTAATTTAATTGTATTTAAATATGCCTTTAAAACAAAATACAATTACGTGCAATTTAGGTGACGAATCCCAGTTTTAAGGTTATCTCAGATTAAGTTATATCCTAGTTAACCTTTAGTCCATAGAAAGTCGTACAACCGAGAGAAAAATACATCGTAGTAACTAAAATGGAAATAATTTAATGTCTTAGGGTTGCTCTTCGCTGCCCGGGGGTTGGGGATCTCTGATCTGTAAGACCTTATATGTATTTGCTTAAATTAATTGTGTTTAGAGGTCGAATTTAGTTTTTGTCCGAATTTAGTTTCAGTTTTGTGTTAATAGTTCTTTTAATTCTATTTGAAATATACATATATTAACCTTGCTATCACTAGGAAAAATATTTCCTAGTCCGTAGAAGTTAGAATGTTTTCCTGCATTCAATGTATTCATGTTGGATTGGTTTTAAAAAATAAAATTATTAATACAAAAGTTTTCTAAATATAGTTATACAAATCGATTGTTCACCGATAAAGAATAAATACTTAACTTTATAGTGAACACATAAGCTAACAGAGATAAAGCGTACGTGGACATAACACGATCATAAAGATATAGCGTCTTCCGTTAACTGCATCATCGAATTCTTACTTATCTGTGATACATTTGAAAACTGTTACGAAATACACGTAAACATAAAATAACCAATGTAATAGTTAGCATAAAATGGAAAACAACTAATATCCAGAGTCGGTGCACGTACAGCCTTTACCAGTAGTAACGATTACTATAGCAGATAAAATATAGAACATAACACCATAAAACGAAGCCCTTGAAATGGACATCAGCAGGAAGGGGAAAAAATATATTGATATCTCTGTCCATTTTTGATTTTATGAGGACGAGATAGCGGGAAAAAAAAACTGATATCTAAAAATTCAATGTTTTTTCTTTCCACGTCTGAAGCAAGCTTTGCAAGAAGACTTCTTTGGAGTCGTTACAAGTCAGATGACGAGGGGTTGGGGACATAACAAGATTCGCCTGTGAATCTCTTTTATTCCTCTGTCAACTACTGGCGATATCATTACGGGCCATTTTGTTCCATCGAAATGCCTGGCCTTTTAAGAATATATATATCCCAGCTGGTGCAACGAGAAAGGGGGGTGTATGTGATCGATACAGATCGTTATCCAAAAGCAGAATCAATGTCCCTAAATCGACTTCTTATCTATTCCTTTTTCAATTCTCTCTTTTTATCTTCACGCCACTGACCTTTCCTGTCCACAATTTTTTTTTTTAAGGCAAAAGCTATTTAAAAAGTAAAAGATGAGAAAGTTAAGTTTTTTTTTTGGCAAATAAATTCGATTGCATTTCCGAACATACGGAGAAATGGAAGCTGGAATCAGGATTGGTATCGCGCCATTAATTTATCGGAAAAAATAGATAAAAGAAAATTCAAAATCGCTGTAATTCGATAAAAAGGAATGTATATAAGAAAAATGTCAAAAATTTAAAATAATATTCAATGTCATTTTCTTACAGTACTCAGAATTGCATAGCATACAGCGGTTACAAGCAAAGGGTTTAACCATTCATCGCTTTCAAAAGTTTTATAAGTTAAACAATGTTTAAAATTAAATGATTTATTACGATTATAAATATAACCGACCTTTATACGCATTACTATGAGCCAATTTTAAAAATCCCTTTGAATACGTAGCTCTAAATTATAAATAAACAGATAAGCAAAAATGGATTTTCAGCGATGGCTGGTCGATATGAATTCTGCGCCCCGCTCGCACAGTGAAGGCGTAAAATATCCTCAGTGGTAGACGGATCATGGCTCAGAGTTCCCTTGTTGTTAGGCTAACCGTGGGAGGTTTTCGTGGTTTCCCACTCCATGCAAAGCAAATGAGAGTTAGTTCCATCAAAAAGTTTACCACGAAGACAAATTTCTCTATACACTTCATCCAGGTGTTCTCTTGTCTTCTGGACTGGGTTCAAAATGACAAGGCCACGGAGTTGAACACTAGTAGTCGTAAACTCAAAATTAAGTTGGCTGTTCAAGGACGGTTATAAACTAAAATATACCATGTGCTGCATGTAACATAAGGGAAAAAAGAAAAATCCGTATGAAATCCCCCTTAATTATCCGTATTCACTTATATAAACTAATATTAATTGTAAAAAAAAATCAACACTGTATATAACACGAAGGAAAAAGACTCCAGTTAACTGGATTAAAATTCGGTGCCGATGCTAGCTATTTGAGCTCGACTTAACATTCCGGGGGGGAAAAAAAGGTTACAAAACAAAGTTTCGAGTGATTGCAAGAAAACGCTTAGGAAATATAATCTGAAAACAAGCATTCCGCACGTACGAAATAAAGCACGTTATCGTCCCCTCGATTAACTACTTTACGATTTTATCAGACTACAGATATCTCCTCCAACAAACAGCAGATTTTTCTTTCTTTTATTTCAACCTAAAACAATGGGACGGTAAAAGACGATGAGGAGAGTTTGCAAAAGATCGAGAATCGCATCAACATTCCAGTGTGGGACGCTAAGCACGCGACACGCAGCTTCTCTCCATCATTATCACTCACGAGCGAAAGTGAAGGGATGTTTGGAAAGAGAGAGGGAAGAAAAAAAATCACACAAGTGCTCTGACATCTTATTTTCGATCCGGGAAACTGAACCCTTCCCTTCAAACTACTAATGATGCGATCTGTTTCTTAGACGAGAGTGAAGTTCAGTTCATGAGACTTTATCTTTTACCTCGTGATGTCGTATTTTCCGGAAAAAACGATGCTAATGATTCTGCCTAAGAGGTATCCCAGATTACAGATAAGCTCATGTGTGAAGAGAGGTTTACAGCTTAATTATGGAAGTTTTTACTAACTTTAGATAAATTGAATTATGAAAATAGAAAACGTAACTTACAAATACCAATTTTAATTTTCATAGAAATTTGTTAGCAATACAAATATTACTTAAAACTTCATCCGCTTCAAAAAAAAATATACAAATTGGAAATAGCAGTCGACATGTTTCAAGCGCTCGATAACAGACGCCCATTTTCAAGACTTGTCAGGGTGTGAATGAGAAGAAAAAGTAATTAGAAATCACTAATCACTTCTGTTTCTTTTTAAAATATATGACTTTCTATTATTAGATTATTGAAAAGAAACGTGATTACTTAAAAACTTTACTTAATTAGACGACTTGTAAATAAGTTGCACAATACGAATAATTAAGCAACTAATGTAATACTTCACCATTAGCCCCATTTGAATCATTTAACTTGCGGAAATGACATTTAACGAGCATTAAGACTAACTACTCTAAATTCTAATTGCGGGTAAAAGTTACTGGGAAAAGTAACAAATTCAGAAACAAGATAATGTTTGACTTTAGAGATTTTAATTTGAACGTCTTTCAAATAAAATAATTAACCACATACTCTTAGCTTTGATATTTAAGTAATGTGATGAACGATTTGTTCTTCTCAAACATATATAAGTGGGACTTATTTTTAAACAAATAAATGAAATAATAATGCTTTTTAGCAAATCAATATTATTACAATTTTAGACTGAATGCTCCGGACTTTCACAATTTGTTTCCAAATGCACCTTTGAAATTGTCATGAATTACAAAGAAATTTTTCACCATATAAATATAATTCACCAGTGTGCGCAGCCAAATCTTTCAAAAAAAATAAGCACCTTTTAAGTACTTTTCAAGCACTCAAAAATCATTCTTAAGCACTATATACATTAACAAAATGCAAAATAATTTTCAAAGACATGATAAAATAATCAGTTTCTGACAAAGAACTCTCTTCTTGATTATATTAGCCACCTTAAAAAAATGAGAGATTTTTTGGTTCGATTTCAGAAGCTGGAAAATGAAGCCTGGAATTTAGAATACCTTGCAAAATGCAGCAGAGTTGTACATGAGAGTGCAAGAATCTCACCGAACCCAGGTCAGTAGACGTATATATGGTCTCGCAAGTATTTCATCAAACATATAAAATGATTAGCGGTTTCGTACGCTATGAACCGACGGGGCGCCAAAACAGATTGTGGTTGAATGAATTGTGAAAAAGTTGAATAGAACAATGTGAAAACCACGCTTTCAACTAATATGCGAAATCATAATTTGCCTAATTTGCGAAAATCCACATAGTGAAGGAAAAAAAAATCTAATCTTCGAAAAGGGAAAATTACGCACTTAACACCCCATGAAAAAAGCACATTTAAGGGCTTTTAAAATCGAAAATAAGCACCTTTAAGCACTTTTTAAAAACGCTACGCACCATGTTCACATTAGATCCACTGTACTTAACCTAATATTAATTTTATACTTTGTTAATTAAGGTAAGAAGGCAACTATTAGACATAAATTTTAATGATAAAATACCGATAAAAAATTCGATTAATATATTTATTCATACGTGTAATACACCCTTCTTCACGCATACAAACGTCATCTTTTTTAAAAAGCCTTTTTCAGGAATGTTTATAGTTAAGACTTTCATGTAGATTTCGAAGAATTAACTATCTAACATATTTAAAAAGAAAAACGACAACATAAAAAAAGGAAAGGAATTTGAGTCGAAAAAAGACAAAATATTATAAACAAAATATATTACTATTTAAATGAATCAATCACTGGTAAAGATATACCTAACTTCAAAGCACTTTGTTCAATATTAACCAAGAATTCCAAAGAGCAAATTTAAATTCAGCAGCAACCTAATTTAATTTTAATGGCTCGATTCGGCGCAGCGGGAGCAAAAAAACAAATTATCATACACATTAGGGGGCTTCGACATGAAAGCACACGGAATATTTTCATAAAAAAGAAAAAAACAATTTTACTACCTAAAACAATTTATTTCGTTTAATATGCTTAAAAGCCCCATTTGTATAACGCTTATTTTATTCTTAAATAAAACACAAGAATACTTCATTATCTGGTCTAGACCCAAAGGGAAAGATCAAGTGTTTCTATCAGGAGCCGAAAGAAAATAGATGTTCGTCACAGGGTCTTATCTTTTTTTTCCTACTTCATCTTTGTTGTACAGAGAAATGTTTCTTCGCTTCAAGAAATATGTCTTGGTACCCGCAACCATTCGCGGTCATTTGTTAGAGGGAGGCAAAAAAAACTAACAAAATAAAGGAGTAACAGAGGAAATTCGGTGGGGGAGTGGTTTTGCCTTCCGGAAATCGAGCATCTTTTTCTGGCTAAGGCCGGTCATTCTTTAAAAAGGACAAAATCGTCTTCCAGAACTATAAATAATCCACTAGCAAGAACGTAAGTAATGTCAAATATGATATCAGATAGCGTTTCAAATATATTTTGAAGGTAATTTATTCAATTTATCTAAGGAGATGTTTTCAGATCTCAAATCTTGAGTAGAATTCAATACTTCACTCCTCGTATTTAAATCTTTAACGATATGCCATATCGATTAGCACAATGCACAATTGTAAAATGAATTCCTTAGAGCATTTTCAATAAATGACGATATTCATTTTACGACATTAATTTGCATTCATTTTACGATATTAATTTGCATTCACTTAAAGGCATTCAATTCATTTTGCTGCAGTGAGTTATATTCGTTTTACAGCAACCTAACTTTCCACGAATAAGTTTATCATTCGTGTTTTGCAAAAATGCATGGTGGAATATTAAAAGGAAACTTTTACAATGTACAATAACCTCAAAATAAAATGAATAAAGAAGTCTCAATAAAAAATGATAATAAAGACTTACTTAAACAGCGTTTAGGAAATGAGGAGATTATTTAAAATGTCATGTGCATGAAAATATTTAGGTTTGCAATAAAATTTGGAAAATATCTATCATAGAATGCTTTCGATTCGATTTTCAGGGATGGAATTCTATCATAAAAAGTGGCAGTCCACTAAACAAGTTGCTGCTTTTTTATTTTTGCACATTCTTACGTGTTTGAGGACAAATCGTTGCTTTGAAACTAAACCGTAGTAGGTAACTCAAAAAATCAAGTTTTTCAGGAGAGCGATTTCTAACTTTTCAAGATGGCGAATCTGCTCTAGCATTTAAATTTTATGAACACTACGCCAAAAGTAATCTACATTAAAAGATAAAAGCTTTAAAAAAAAGTGTTATTGTTGCAGGAAATAAATAACAAGTAAAATTCTAAGATAGAATATTATGATGGGGAAAAGAAAAGGGGATGGAGCAGACTTATAAAAATCATTTCAAAAAGTGCTTTTGAAAAACTCTTCTTGCAATCTAATACGAGATAAAATATTTTTACCTCACACAACAAACCATATCCAAAATTTAATTGTACGCTGTAATATTTTGCTAAAGTTTAACTATTTTGTACTTTAGTGTCTGCGCTTCTTCTTAAACCCGTGAAGAAAATGCTGTTATTGATTTTTCCATTAACTTTGTTGCTTTCTAAGAAAGGAAAAAAAAATTAGCACTTTAACTATCACATAACTGTATCTAGGTTATAATGAATCTTCCCAACTTTTCTTGCAACTACATTTTCCCTAATTTGTAGCGCTGTCTTCATTTATTATTTTCTAAGTAGAACTAAATGAGACAGGAGTTAAAAAGTCTAAATCAAACTTTAAACATTTAAATTTGCTACATATAACTATTCGAACAGCATCATTCCACATAAAGTGAAATTTCAAGGTGTTGGCAAACGGAAATTGTGTACTTCGCTTTTTATAATAAATAATTAAATAAAACCGTTTTAAGTTTTGAATTTGTCAGTATTTGATGGGAAAACAAAGCCTCAAAATTTAATGGTTCTTGTGCAAAAAAAAAAAAAAAACTTAGATTTTTATGAATTTGTGAAAAATTTGTTCATAAGTTTGCGAATAAGAGCACGTTTTTTCAGAAGGAAAGAAATTTGTACAGGATCCATCCATTTTAAAATGAAACATATTGAGTAGAGTAAGTTTTTGATTTAAAATATTTTGGGAAAATTCCGTTTTTTAAGGCAAAATATAGAGTGAATGCTTCGCTTTTAAGGTAAACTATTTTGTGAAGAGTCCATTTTTTACAAGAAAACAATTTGTGAGGGACACTTTTTGCGAATAAATAATTTACGAAAGAGTCGTTAAGTCCGTTCTTCGAAGGCTCTGTAGTCGCATCAAATGATGCTTTTTTGAGAATATGCTGTCTTCATAATTGATGCGTGTTTGCAACAGTTATTTGTGACCGTTAGGTTAAGTTAAGCCTATAAGCACGCGTCTTCAAGGGGCAAAAAAAACATGGAGAAAAGCCACACATTTGTGGTCTAATTTTTTAATATTTAAGAAACTTCATCCAATGCTTCATTATCTGGAATCATAAAAATTTGCAAAATATGGGAATATGCATTGAGTTCATAATTTTTATCCAGGGGGGAAAATATCACCAAATGAGCAATTTTTTTTTAAAAATAATAACTTTAAATCCGTTCTAAAAAAAAAACCCAGATAATTCTTTAAAGCAAGATGACATCTATAGCTTAAAATTATAGTTTTGCTCTAAGTGCACTTAAACTATGGCTTTTTTTAATTTTCCATGGCGAAAAAGCTTCAAAAAACCATGTTAACGGAACCACATTTCTTCTACACAGACTGCTGAATTTTAGATTTGAAAAGAAAATTTTTGGCGGATAAGTAATTCCTTTGAAGATACATTTATCTGGTAAATGTAAGAAAAAAAAGCACTTATTTTCAAAAAAAAAAAAAAAAAAAAAAAAAAAAAAAAAAAAAAAACATAACATTAAAAGCACAAAATTTTAAAATCTCAAAATTTAATTGATCCATACATTTAGTCGATAACTTACATTCAAATTAACGTAAAGAAAAAAAAAAAAACCTTTGAACTTAGTAACGAAAAAGTAACGCGCTGAAAACATAATTTCTTTAAATTTTTTAAAATTTTCCGTTTAAGTTTTACAACAAAAACGATATCTAAAGCAATATGAACATGACTCACGAAAAGATTTTTGTATCAAGAGTTTAAATCTTTCTATTTCACTCGTATAAGGTGGAGAAAAACCATTCGACTCTAAGTATTCATACGCACCGAGAGACTTCGAATAAATTAAAAGGCTATACTCACAACACGCTTTCTACAGTCTTTTCAAAAGATATGAGCGCCCTCCAGTCATAAATAATTGAAATTCTCTTTTATAGGAAGGAAAAATCAATTTCGTCAGAAAACTACGATTCGCAATCATGAATTGAGATTTTTTTTTCCTACCATCATTTTTTTTTTTTTTTTTTTAACGAAAATTTTCTTTTTTACGCCCGGAAATAATTTTTTCTTCTATGTGCTTCTAGTATACCCTCTAGTGCATTTTTATCGATTGCTTCATTTTAGTGACGAAACTAATTTTTCAGTGATAATAATCACAAGTATTTTTCTAGACTTGGTGAAATAAATTCAAAGCAATTATAGTGTCCAACTCTTTCTACTTAAAAATAGTACATATGATTTAACGTTTAAAAAGCAGAATAACTATTAAGAAGCAAAAACTTATTTTCTGAATATTTTAAAATATGTATTCATATTAAAATAAAATGAACTGATAAACCGATACCGAAAAATGGTTTTCCTCCGTTTCTTAAATAGTGAATATTTATCGCTCCAATAAATAAGCTGATAGTTCTATATATGATAAAGATAAATATTTTATGATAAATGTAACTTAGGGTTGATCTCAAATTGAGGCCGAGAAGTCTTATTATAGCTGCATGAGAAAGAAATAAAACTCACTTTATTCTTTCTTTTATTTTATTTTATAACTTGGAGCATTTTTGAATGCATATCAAAACGCAGTAAAGAACATCTAGTTTATCAATCGTATAATCATTATTATGTTTTTCACTAAAACTGCTGTTGCATTTTAAAAACAATAAACAAATAAATTAAACCTTTTACTACTTGATCTTTGAAGCTGTGGTACATCAGAAAACTTATGAAAACTTCATAATATAATGCCACACATTGTTTAATACCATTTTTCACTTTCTACTTCTTCTGTTTTACCCATTACTCAATTAAGCATTTACGCTTTTGTTACATTAGTTTCTATTCTAAAACCTTTTATCTTATTCCTCTATGCAAGCTATATGCTAATTATAATATCTTCTGGTCTTACGCTTTAAATCCTTCTAGAATGAGCGCATTTATGAAGCAGAGCTCCAAAACGGATCGTCTGAATTTCCGTGATAACGGAAATGTCCGTTAGATAAATTTCCAGCAAGTTCTATTCTAGAAAGTTTTTAAGTTTGTTAATAAATTGAAGTATATTGATTAGTTTAAATTATAATATGAGATTTGATAATGATTTAGATGTGATGATAGGTACAAATGCCACGTTTTGAATGGATAATAATTGATATTTAGAGCAATTTTCAATTTGCTTGATGAATTTCTAAGACCACACTAGTTGATTTTTTTGTGTTCATTATTTTGATATAAATAAAGATAAAAAAGAAGAAAAATCTTTGAATCCTTTTCAATAGATATCTACATTTTTGGTTTTTGTGACACCAGCATTCCTACAGCAAATAAAAACAAAACAGAAATAGCTCGAATTTAGGGCACTTTCTGCCACCAGAACTAATCTGATCATTCAAACGCGGCATAAATTTTTTTAATTAACTACAAGAAAAAACTTATTATGTCTCCTTCAAAGAAAAAATAAAATTTATGGACATCGACTGCAGTACCTTAAATTGTTAACCTATTTTACTTTTCTTCATTTATTCGCGAACTGACTAATTCATTCCTTCTTTTCTCTCTTCCTTTATTCTATCCCTATATCAAGATAACGGTTGTTATAGTGACGTAACTTTCATAAAATATTTATTTAAATTATTATAAAAGGCGATAATAATTAAATGATGTAGAATTAAGTCCATGAAAGTGTCTGGCACAATTTTGTTTTAAATTTAAATGTTGAAATTTCAAATTTATATATAGTGCTACGCTTGGCATTCATGTACTGACAGTATAATTGTTTAATAACAAAACAATATTTTTTGCTCTTTCAGAATTGTTTTCATTTAAAACTTTATAATTTTTAGATAAGTATTAATATAATATTTTGTTTGCTCCTAATTTCTCTGTTTTCCTCATTTATTTATTTGTTTAGTCTCAGCATTTCAATTTCTGTGTTGAATCTTCATGCTAATATTTTAGATTTTTTTTTTCACTTTATTTTAGTAAATACTTATCTTCAATCATTACAGGCTAATGAACTTAATTAGGTTCATGGTATTATAGATAAAAATAATTTTTGATGAGTATACCATAATAAATGAACCATCTTTATTTATTTTTTGGTTTCATTTCGAAAAACGAGTCAAATAGCACTCTTATCACCTTTAAATAATAAAAAAAAATTGAGCTGTGCTTGAGAAATAGCTCGGAATAATTTAAGGTATGAGAGGAATCTCGGTCTTGATACTCCATTGCTCATTGGAAGAGGCTATACAACGTCTTAATTAATTCCGATTAAACTAAAGCATTCTCTGTAGCTCCCCCAGATCATCAAAATGGACAGAGCCATTCGAAATTTAATCCATAGCTAAGGTAATAACACAGAAGGCGATTATAGTCACCCATTCTGATTATTATTAATGTAAATGCGTTTTGTAGTTATGCAAAAAAAAAGAGAATATTTTAGGAATACCATTCTTTGCCTTGGCATATGAACTACATCAAGCTTTTCATAAAATTGTGCAAATTCATCCAAACTTTAAATATAAGATGATTGATTAGAGATTTTCATTATATAAAAAAAAGACTTACATTCATCTTTATCTCTAGCTGTCACAGTGATGACAGTATGCTGTATGTCCTCATCTTCGTTGACCTCTGCTTCGTATGAAGCTTGTTCGAAGTAGGGGGGATTGTCGTTTTTGTCACCAATTCCGATACGGATGTACTTGGTCACTGAAATGAAAAAGGTTTGGTATAATTAAAATGCTACAGGTTGACAAAACTTCTTTTAACAACCTTTTCAAGAGAAATTATCAATAAATTAACTACTAGTTAAGAAATACCAAAACAACAGGAGCTAATTGCAAATTATTAGGTGTCATTAGGCGATCGTTTTCAAAATTTGCCAGACCTGAATGAAAAGAAACAAAAATGATTTGAAATAATAACGTTAAGTTGCCAACGAAAAATGAAATAATAAAGGTGAGAAACATAACTAGAAAAACCACAGAGACCGAGAGTAAAAAGATGAAAAACAGAACAAGAAAAACGGGGTAAATTAGGTTAAAATGCATTACCACGAGTTATGGACCGAAACAAATGTCGTAACAAGGGAATCAGCATTCATATGAATAAAACAAGATTTTAGGGCATCAAGATGAGCTTATGTGATATAACTAACATTGTAGAAATTGAATTTAAACCCAAGATTTCAACAATATGAAGTAATTGAAAATTTCTCGAATTCTTGATAACGGACATATCTGTCGTTTTAATTATCATCATAAATATTTAATATAAAACAATAATGCATATTAACACAAGTAAATTGTGCTGAAAATTGTATCCGAAACAAAAATAAAATACATTAGGGAAACGATTATCCGGAACGATCGGGACCATCGCTATTCTGGATAACTTATTTTTCCGGTTTTCTGAATCGCTACAAAAAACCGTTTTTTTTTTTATTGTTAAACCAAACTAAAAAAAAATATTTGGAAATAATCTTAAAAAGAAGAAAAAACGATGAAGTGATTATTTCCAAAATGATGGTAAGGTAAACATCGTTCAAAAAAGAAAGAAAAATCCTAAAATCTTATGAGGGGGAAAAAAAAAAATTTAAAAAAATGGCGGGAAAATTTATTAAATTTCGTTCAGGTTTTTCGGTTTTCCGGATAACGGGTTCTGTCCTGTAAAATGAAAAGTATTAAAAAAAAGTAAAAGAAAAGTTCCACGGAGCATCTTAAGGTTGTGTAAACAGTGTTTAACTTCAGATTAACTTTTCGCAGAGAAAGCTTTAACATTAATAGTCAAGATATAAAAAGAAAGGAGTAACCATTAAAAATTCAGTTCAAATAAGAATTTTTCGATTAAGACTTATGGGAATTTCTCGACTAAGATTTACAGAGCTCATTCGGTAGCTCCAATCAAACTCAACAAATCCCAATTGATTTGGAGAAATCTAGAAACTCAAGACGTCGGATTTTCTTTTACTTTTTTTTCATGGAGATCTCTCGTTTCCGGAAGAGACTTGTTCCGCCCGCTTTATTCGAAATGTTGTTCTAAGAAAGTTGTTTGCGTCGGTCCAAGGTAATTTGCGGGCTTACACTGCCAAATCTTTTCCGGGATAGTGTCCCCACTGACAGATGGGTGACGGTAATGAAGCTACGGTCTGCTGGACGATTATTTAGTAATTTTACCCTCTCCCTTTTGTTTAAATAGGAATGTCTTGACAAATGGGATAAAAAAGTGTTATCGCAGATATATATATATATATATATATATATATATATATATATATATATATATATATATATATATATATATATATATATATATATAAAATATTTAAGGATAATATCATCAGGAAAACAAGTTGAAAAATAAGGTTTCCTACATTCGAATTCGCCATAAATCTGTTAATTCTTATGTTCTGTTCTACGTTAACCAAAATGGCGATCTGGTCTCCCTTTGTATTATAAAACCAAAACATCCCTAATGGATGAAGTGAAAAATTCCATGCTATTAACGTCCCACCTAATTCATAAATTAATGTACTAACGGAAAGATAAGGATAAAAATATATATATTAATATCTTTTAATCAGAAATAAGAATGACGACTAATGGACGCTATACCACAAGAGTAACGTTTCGTCACGAATTCTCTTTCAAAACTAGTTTATAAAAAATGAGTTCAAGCAAACTTAGAGCAAGCTATGAAGTTTCAATATTGAAAATAAATTCTCAAAATATCAAAAGGAAAACAAATTATGAGAAGGTAACTTAGGATTATGTAATGGAGAAGTTCTCTTCCAATAATTTGTTTGTATTTTCACAATTGGAATTTTTTCCCCAGCAATTGAAACTTTAGGGCTTATTCGAGGATTGGATGAACTCACTTCTTCTTTCTTTAAAATTAGTAATGGATGTAAAGAGAATTTGAGACGAAAAGTTTCTCCCGTGGTATGGCGCCCTACGTTTAATCTTTTATGATAAAGACTTTCTTTAATGGCTTGACTGTCACCATTCCACGATGAAGATTTTAGATCATTTTGTACTAGACGGAAAAGCGAGAAATTGGATCTAATCACTGAAATAAAGATACATTTAATACTTCGAAAAAACCATCATTTACAAACATGCAAAAAGAATTAAGGGTTCAATAGTGTCTAGTCGAACAAATAGAAAAGACGTCAGGAGACAATTATGATATTTTAAAGGGACACGCTAACCTTCCTAAGGAATTCCATACGGCGTCCCAGGCCAATGGGCCCATACGTCAAGTATTGGATGCCTCATCGCCTTGACAGAATCTAGCCCAGGCCGAAGACCAAGCAATACGCGGACACCGGGCAAGGTCCCGAGTCATGCAAGAAATAGAGCACTATAGTCGCGATTGAGAGTAAAGGAGACCCGACAAAAACCAAGGAACAAACTACTGGTTCAAAACCTGAAGGGCTGCAGCGCCAAATCCCCTGCAGACTCAGTTAAAACCGGGTCGACAGCAGCAAGACCGCCGCCACCCCCGCGATCCATCGAGCAGTTCCAACCTGGAAGGTCTTAAACTACATACTTTATTTAAAGAAAATAAAATGAAAAATTTCAAACAAAGTAAAACAAAGCAAAATCAGATCAAATGTACAGCAGATTGAGAGTCGCCGAAATGGCTTACCAAAGTCGTAGCTAACCTTCCTAAGTTAAAAGTCCCCCAAAAGCACACGCGTCTATAATTTCTTTTCCTTGATGAAACCAGTAACAGACTCTCGATGAATAAAATCGTAAGAAATAAAATATTAAAAAAAGTTACATAATTTTTTTTACAGAGCATCACTAGGAAAAACCATGGAGAATATTAAGGCTTAAAGTCACAGCTTCGATATTTTCACAAAAAGAAAAATCAGATAATAAAAATAAAAAACCATAAGAATGCTTAAAAAAAAAGAAAAAGAAAGAACTATTTCAAATTAAGAGAGCAATTCAGGGAATAAAAAGGAAGCTGAGTAAAAAGAAAAACACTTAAGAGCAACTCTGAACATCAAGAGTTCAAACACTGTCTATTTCCCCCCCCCCCAAAAAAAAACAATTCACTTTAAATTCTAAAATGCAAAAATAAAAATCGAACAAAAGGAAAGGCGTGCAAGATGAAAATAAATTTTTTGCCATCGTCTTCGGGAAAAAGTCAAGTTTTGTTTGAGTAATGCATATTTACTCTCCCCTTAACAGACCATGTCTTCACCAAATGTCCCCAGCTATTGCTATCATCATAAAGGATCTTCTCAGAGAAGGTAAGCGAAGGGAGGAGAGGAAGAAAAAAATTAGGAATCCAGAAAGAATCTCTGGAGTTTATCCAAGAATTATCAAGTAGAAGTTGACTCTTCAAAGTGGAGAGGATAAAAAAAATAAATAAATTTAATGCTGATATCTACTTCTGATGGAATACTGGCGTGTGTCAGTCGGAGCAAACCAAGATGGGTCAATGATTCGTACACTCCTAAAGCATGTCTACTGAGGCGTAGAGAAATGGATAAGTGTACAGAGAGGGAGAAAGTAAAATTTTTCAAAGACAGAAGGAAACGATTTGATATAATGGGGATAACCAAAAATATGGAACCAAATGAAATTTTATATAAATCTTTCCTTTCTTTAAGTTATTCCGACGCTTAACTAAAATTTATCATTCGGAACGAATTATTTTATATATTCAATCAAAATACAATGAATGGGTCCTGGTTTACGCCGCACTCCTATTAAATGAAAACTATTTGTCCTATTAAATTTCTTTGTACATATTAAGCATAACTTTCGCAATAGGATAACTATTGCTATGCAAAATTTGTGGAAAACAAATGTATGAAGGAACCTGTGCAGGTTAAGAAGATGCCATAACACGGAAGAAACTTTCATCGCAAATTCTCTTTCCCCTAAATAACTAATTTTAAATTTAAAGTATAGAAAAAGTGGGTTCAGACAAATCTAGGATAAGCCATGAACTTCAAATACTGAAAAGAATTTTTTAAAATATCAAAATGAAAACAAATTATGAGAAGATAACTTAGAATTATGCAATGGAGAAATTCTCTTCCAATATATTGTTTTCAATTCGATATTTTGAAATTTTTCCCCCCAGCAATTGAAACTCCACGGCTTACTCTAGGTTTGGCTGAACTCACTTTTTCTTTCTTTTAAATTAGTAATAAAGGTGAAAAAGAATTCACGACGAAAAGTTTCTCCCGTGGTAGGGCTTTCGTTTAAGAGTTTGGTTTATTAAAACCAAAAGAACCAGGTATAATTTTATAATATAGAGTTCAAATTTTAACCATTCCCTCTGCAAAAGTCTAAAAGTAATTTTGAAAAACAAACGGGGCGGTCATTCGGATTTATTGAAACCAAGAGTACCAGATATATTTTGAATAAAAAAAATATTGCACACTTTGAAAAAGCAACTTTAAATACGAATGGGATTTTCATTCTTTGTTTAACACAAAACCTCTTTGGTTCAAACAGGAGAAAATTGGCACGCAGTAACTGATTTTCATCATTGTCACCTGGCTCGGCGCCATCAATATCATGAAGCAAGACTTCAAAAAGAAGAAAAGTAAAAAATAATAAGTTAAGCAAAATACGGGAGAACTATCTGAAGATTAACTAATCCATGATTGTTATTATTATGGTCCTCTCATCAGTCGCCAAGAGAGCCAATAATACTTGTTTTCTAATTATATCCACAGAAACTATCCGCCACTGAATGTTTTGGACTGCTGCCCCTCTCTGAAACACAGTTAATAGGTTTTGGACGACGATTTGCCCATTACCGACAATTGCCGCAAATGGAAGATAAGGTGGAGGGGGTCACCAAGTCCCTATCATTCTTTCGGCAGGCCAAATTATTTCCAATACCCAGGTGTCCTCGATCGAACTTTTCCGCTAGTCTTCTGGAACAAGCGGTAATTTTTCGGATAATTCTTGATCCGTTTTCGACTAAAAGCGAATGGCTTGTAGTAACAACTATCGAGTCCGTTTTCCTTTTCTTTCCAATGGCTGACTCAGCTTCTAAAAATCATTTTGTAGAAGTAGTTTCTTTTTACGATACTTCCCACAATGCATCGAGTTTTTAGTTTTGGGAGCACGTGAACTTTTTGGGAAACAATTACAGAAAGAAACAAAATTTATTCAATTGCATGTTTCAGCGATTGGGTAGATAATAAAATATAACACAACACGGATTATAACGGATTTTAAATCAAATTTCTTACATTAACATTTTCTTACTTTAATTAAAAGAACAATAGAAAATAAACCCAGAAATAAAACCTAGGCTATAATAATCTAAAATAACCTTTATGTAATTATTTAATCATTTGACGCACATAAGTGTCACATTTTATAAATTCTTTCTGATGCTCAAATTACAAGTAAAAATATATTTTGCTACTTGCTAATAATAAAAATAAGTTTTATAGTTATAAAAAAAATCTGTCAGATTTATTGGAACTATATTTGTACTAGATATAAAATCCAAAAAAAAAAAAAAGTTTGTTACATTTTTTTTCTTCTCATTTATATTCAAACGTTTATCAATAAGTGATTTCGTAAATTAAAGAAATTTTAATGATGAATAAATTTTTCTCTTAGATCTAAATAACTGCAAATAAATTTTAAAAACTATTCTATTAATTAAACTATACTATTAAGTGTAAATTTTAAAAACTATTCTTTGGAAGTGAACCGTGTTTGGAAGATTTTACCTTTAACGCAGAAAAAGATGTTTCGTGGTATGTTTTATAGCCGTACATTATTACAATAAACATATTTTTCACTTATTACAACCTAAATTAAAAAAAAATAATAAAAAAAAAAATATAAAAAATATGCTTAATATACCTAGAAAAAAAAGTGTTATTTGAATTGTTAAAGAAAATTTCTTAAATAATATAAATAATTGAAACATGAATGTAGTTAAATTAACTGACAAAATAGTTTAAAATAATAAAACGCACTAAAAATTATTCATATCATTCATTAATATAATATCGAAGTAATTTCCATAATAAAAAAAAAATTATAAAAAGTAAAAATGGATTTTAAGGACATAGATCACTATTCATTGATTCCGAGAGTTCCGTTAATAATATCGACACGGTGTCCCAGGATTATTGAAACAAACTTTAAGCAGAGGTAGGGGAGGGACATCAGATATGTGATCGGAAACGTCTCTATTCGTTGTTGCTAAGCGGTATTTTTCAGAAGATGGATTGAGCGTGGTGGACCGGTTTCCTGGCCACCACGCTCTCCTGATTTAAATTGTAAATAGCATGGATTTCTTTCTTAGGGGATGCACTGAAAAATGTTGCGTATGCAACAACTGTGGATTTTGAAATGGATCTGGTTGTAAGAAGTCTGTGCTGGTGCGAATATCCAACAAAATCCGGGTGTATTTGAGCGAGTCCGTCAATCCGCAGTCCGACGGTGTAACGCATGCATCGCTAGCAATGGTGAAAAGGTTGAACATCTTTTGCGAAATTTTCACATATCATCTACAACAACGTATGCAATACCTTTGTTTCCTGTACCTGTCATACTACCTTCCCATGACATTTCCGATCATGGTTTGCTATACAATTCTGAATCCTTGTGAAGTCCCTACATCCCCTTAAAGTTTGTCCCAATAATTATGGGACACCTTGCACGAAAATATCTGCAAGTATGTGTATAAACCAATCAAGATAATTCATAAGATTATTAATAAAACTAATAGGATTTTTCTACTCTAATAATTCTATAAAAAATACTAACCACAATTTAAAACACTTAAACTTATATGATAGCTAATTCTAAATTGTACAATAAATAAGACTTTCGAATATAATCAGCATTTTATGAACAAAGGGGGAAAGGAGTTCGCTAAAGAAAACATAATTAAAAGCCTTTTTAATTAACTAAAAAAAATAATACCGGAAGAAACTATAACAAGCTCGACATAAACTAAGAACAAAATGTTCTTTTTAAGTTAGTATTGTTGGTTTTTGATGTAGTTTTAATTTCACGGTTTAAATTAAAAAAAAAAAACACTCCTTTTTCACATTTTAAAGAAACAAGTAAATAATAAATCAAATTACACAATAGTCACTTCGTTAAAGTGAACGAAAGAAAATCCTTCAACTAGAGCTAATTTTCTTAATAGAACAGAATCAAAGAGACTCAGCGATTCTTAAGATCTAGTGTTTACAAACACTTAAATATTTCCCCGTATACAAGTCAGCAAACCGATTTCCTCACAACTTTCCTCATTTTTGCATCAATTAACCATTAATGAATGAGTCGATAATTTGAGTTTTTCAAGAGCCTTTTCCAGACTTAAAGGTAAAGCCTTTTCAGTCAACCTATGACTAATAAATCAAGAAGTTGTGAACTAGCAAGTGGGTTGAATGGCTGTATTTATTTCCAGCAGCATTTATCAAAGCAGATGGCAAGGAAGTTTTTGTTTTGAAGCCTGTGGGCGTACACAGTTGTCCAGTTCCAGGGTTTTAAACAATTGCCTACATCCTTTCTCTTTGACAATAGGAACAGTGAATAATACGCGGAATTCAAAATGCAGTTTAAAAGCTACTCGGAAACCATTAGAGAATTTAAACACGGTCAGGGAGATATTGCGAATTAGCAGTTGCCATGACTATCTTGAATAACTTCTATGGAAAGCATAGGAGAATTTGGAAATAAAGCCCCAAGAATTATGAGATATAAATTATGATGCAGGAACGAAAGAGATAACAATAAAATATAATATAATATACAAAGTTAGGAAATTCATAAGTGTAGTTGGTTTCTACTCAAGTTAAGCATCAAAAAGATGTCAAGTAATTTGAATACAACTAGATTTGTAATAATCCTAATGGTTTTAATATTAAACCACTAATTTTAATTCGTAATTACATTAAATTGATGAAATTTAATTGTTTAATGAAAAATGCATAAATATAACAACACACTAAAAGGCTTAAAAGTCTGTTTTGCGGTGTGTCAATTTCCCAAAATTTAGGATCACAAATTATAAGTTTAGAAACTTTTTTTCATTTATTTATTAACTTTCACAGTTTTCTCTTCAAGTTACCGATTTAATTCCTTTATTTCCTTTCCCCCCCTTTTATTTATTACTTACAACAGGATTCATAAAAAGATACTAAATTATAACATCCTCTCCCTTGGACTAACATACAATCCTAAAGTAAGATGTCTGTATTCCAATGAAAGATACTGGTTTGTCATCCTTGGTAAAAGTTAAGCCACATGATAAATTATTTTTATGAGCTGTTATTCATCAACTAAAGAAACAAAATATTTAAAAAAAACTCAGCAACCGCATATGAAATAATTTTTAAATTTACTCAAGATATATAGGCAATATTTATTACAAATATTCAGAATGGACTTGAAACTCTTATTTCCTGATAGAGAAACAACAGCACAGATTACTTGACAAAATACACAGGAAGGAACCAGAATTGTTTCCAATCGTTATCCAGGACAGTTTGTGACACAGGACAATTAATCATGCTTCATTCCATTGCATCTAGGACAGCAATCGCAGGGTTTGTGTGAAAGATGTCTATCCCAAAGGAGGTGGCGAAAAATTTTCCTACGACACCAGCCATGCCACTGATGTAATGAATGGCTGAGGAATGAAAGAGCCTAACCAACAAGGTCTTTTGTGTTCCAGAATGAATTCCGGAAATTCTTTCTAGGCAAAGTTATACCGAAATAATTAATGAACAGAAAAATTTGGTCGTTAATACCTCATATCAAGAATGCGTTTCAATTATTCAGGAGTTTAAAATTTTTCAAGCAATCGAAATTTATAAACGATTTGTAATTGGCTTTTTGGATTTTAATGTTTGAGAATATGAAAAAAATAAAATTGCATTTATTTTGTAACATTTACACAAGTTGATTCAATAACAAAGTTGTAATTAAAGATTATTTATTAAGTTGTAGAACATTCGAGAGATAGTCAATGTGAGGTATGTCTTGATTTATAGAACATCTATGTGTACGTACATACTTCATATATATTTCGAAGGCAAATAGATGGAAAAGTCAGAAAATTTAAATCAAGTGATATTGAAAAAAATATCGATACTTAATTTTGACAGTGATGAAAATATTAAATAATTTTTATTATATTCTACTAGTATAAATATATTCCAACGAACTTTGTTACGTTTACCTTTATTACTTCTTTTTACTACAACTTATGAGAAACGTAAAACAAGCAGCCTTCGGGTCAAATTATAATGCCGAATATTAGTTAACACGACTTAAAATCACTAGATATTTTTATTAAGTATAATTTATAAATACATTTTTACGGTTGAGCGTTTTTTTTCTTCCTTCCATTGATCTCGAAATTACTATTTCATATTCAAAATAGACAAATAAATTAAAGAGATTAAACAGGAATATTATACCCATTTTATTTTTTGTTCATACAAATAAAATTACTTTTAAAATTTAATAAATATGTAGTTTTATTTTATAACGAATGAAGACTTATTCTGCTGAAAATAATTTAGCATAATAATAGACTTATTTTTATGTTTATTGATCTAAATTAGTTTATTCTTCATTTGATATTTAGGTGACAAATTTTTATCTACTAATTCTCGGAAGAGTTAAGTTGAATAAAAGTAACTAGGACTTTATTTATTCAGCGACTAATTTGTAACAATTTTAAAATAATTGAAACAATATTAAGTTAGAAATTTAAGTGTTTTAGATATTTTTTATTAATATTGAGCATTATTAATATATTTTATTAAAATTTTGATTGTTAAATGAAGAAAAAAAAGCATTCTAAAAAATCTAATGTAAATAAATAAAAATCCCATTTCTTAGGATTTTTTCAAAAGAGGAAAAAATACAAACATCTTTAACAAAGTTAAAAAAAATATATAAACTCCAACTACGATTTAAACAATTTTTATTTAACAATTAAAACGCAAATCTATATCGATTGATTTATATTACTAGTAATATAAGTAAGCTAAATCGCGAATCAAAATTTATTAATGTTTACTATTGATAAAATTAAGGACTGAGTACAATCAATATTTTTTTCCGATAATATCTTTACTTTTTGTTTCAATACGAATCTCAATCGTTGAATGGCAACTTTATTTCTATACTATGTCACTAACAATGTCAAGCTACGTAATATTTTTAATGGTACGACAAGTTTATACACAACCTTTAAAGAAATGATGAATCACCGTCAGTAAATTAGGCAAATTTGCATTAGAAACAAATTGAGAGCAGAACTAATGATTGGAAAAAACATTTGCAAACTTTCAATAATCGTATTTCAACCATTACTTTTCAAAAAAAAAATTATTTTTCGTCCATAATGTTTATTTAATTGTGCCTTCTAAATGAAAAGGGGGTAAACAAAAAAAAAAAAAAACTTTTTCCTTTCAGCTTCGTGTCATTTGGAAAGTAAGTGATAACTTACAAAGAGATAAAGTTTCCGTTTGGAATGTCAAATTACAAGTATCTGTTAGAAAATTTAAGATAGACCGAGGCTGAACCTGATTGTAACCGTTTATATACTAGTTGGCGCATTACCGAAATTTAATCTGTTATGACATCTCAACTCTAGAGGGCGATACCAATATATTTATATGTTTACGTTATTTAACATTTTAAATTTCAGCATGTAGAAATGTGTTCCAGTTGCTTTGGCAGCAAAAGAATAAAAACAGTCATACTTAGGAATTTGCTTTACTATTTTAATGTTGTGAAGAGAATTGTTTTTAGTGAATGTTGTTTGAAGGGGAAAAAAGTCGTTCGATGTACTAAACCACATTAAGATTAGATATTAAACATCATTGGCATGCCTTTAAATGCAAATTGGATTTCTATGTTGTAAAAAACTCTGTCTCTATGTGTCTTTGAAATTATTCAATACATAAAAATAATTAATTTTAAATAAAGTATTGTTTGTTTCAAGTTATCTTAATTACTTTAAATATTTTCATTGATATTGTTATTATAATAGAGAAGTTAAAATTCATATGTGTTTATTAAGAACATGTTGAATTTTTGCTAATATTTACGGTTTAGTTTTTAAATTTTCCGGAAATTTTTTAAAGCAAATATCTCATTTCTGTAAATTGCTTTGTCCAGACATAAACAGAACTAATAATAAAGAGTCGTAGACATCCTTAACCACCATTTTATTTTGGCACAATAGTCCAGGGTTTGCCAAAGTCTTCAGTGGAAGATTCCTCCAGGATATCCAATTGGAGATTTTTAACTATTATTTACACAGAAATCGTTGCCCACCTCACCAGATGCAACATTACTTTTGGGGAAGTCCACTTTAATGTAATTACAAACTAAAAGGTAAAAGTTGCTGAACTAGTTAAGCCTGGATAAGCTAACGAATAAGATTCAAAGTATGTCTAATCGAAAACGGAGATTTTTAGCTTGAGCGATGTAAGAATATTATTTGAAGTTTAGTTTTAAAAATTATATCCAATTGATAAATAACCATTTCCGTAAATTAGAGTACCTTTTAGGTTTCAGAAAATCTGCACCGAAACTAAGTATTCTTATGTTTTAGAAGCTATATATATCTACCTATAATTTTTTTTTATAAAATACCACATTTGGAACAGTCAATTATTTAAAAACATATTTACGAAAATCAAATCATAATCTGAATACCAGAGTTTTGATCACGCCAAGGTAAACAGAGATAGAAAAGGAAAAAGAGATTTAACTGACATGCGAATGGGTAGCTCTCGAAACTAGTGATTGTTAGTTGAATTACGGTAGATTAAATTTCTAATTAACAAAACAGTTTCATAACTAAAGGCTAAATCAGCCATAGTAACAGAAACTCCTCACTAAAGTCAAAACAACAATGGATAAAGTGAATTAATTACATGTCTCAGGTTCTGATTCGAATAATGCCATCACTGGATTCATTATTACGTTCAAATTTACCGTAACTGATGTCATTGTTGAGGGCGTGCATCGAAAATGTTTCACTGTTAGCTAAAACCCTTATGACCTGAATATTAACTTCAGTTTGATGGAAATAAAAGAATATAATTAACTAGCTGGCAACGATGAATGGCAAACTGTTTCAAAGTATTCATTAGTAGGTTTATTTCGTTAAATAGTTTTATTGTGGTGCAAATGACACAACTTTAATTTTATTAAGGTCAATAGCAATACTGATACCAGTGAAATTTAGAAATAACAAGGCAGATAGCCAAACACTTCAAACGCAGTTGTCATTTTAAATTGAAATGTTGCGTTTGGTACTGGCGAAAGACAAATTATTAATGCATACAAAACACATTTAAAATTACTCGTAGTAAGAAAAAATATTTAGTTGTCGAAACGAAAACAAAATTTAATGGAAGACACAGGTCATAAAGGCATAGCTCGTCAGATATGCATTTTCCCCTTATAATTTACTTGCTGAATTGCAGTGGATCTTATAAACTGACAGAATATTTTTAGAGCTTATTTAAATTTTTTCAATTACTGTAACAGTAAACTTTAAAAAACAAACAAACCCGGAATGTTATGAAAAAGAAACTTTTTTACCATACATCAATTTTCTATTGTTGCAGAAGATACTTTTATTCTGAGTTTATAAGGTATTTTTTACACCTTTTTTTCTGAAATACCGTGAAACCTTCAGGAAAGATCACCAGTGTAGCGACTTCCTCTATTTGCGAGCACTTTTATGAGGCATGAAATTTTTTCCATAGACTTTGTGTTTAAGAAAACGTTTAGGAGAAACCATCAAAACCTCTGCACCAAATGCCGAAAAGGTCAAATAAGGAAACACGAAAAAAATATTAACAAAACAAATAAGTAGATTTAAATGTATTCAAAATATTTATGAGCAGCTCTTATTTAGAGAGCTCTTTTTGGCAATCTCTGATCTACAACCTCATGTTGCAGTCAAAGTGCATTAAAGACGATGCTATCAATGATTAATTTCTAGAAATGTTGGTTAAATTAAAAAAATAATTTCATTTTTTAAAGCTTAAAAAATTTTATGATAAAAAATTTATTGCAAATTTAAACAAAAATCATATTTTTTTAAATATATTTAAAGCAGTCATTTTTATTGACGTTTAATTTTATTCATGAATCCGGTTTTCATGATTCCAACAAAGTGGCATTTTTGCACCAAGAAAATGACATTGAATGAAAATAAAATTGCATGCGAAAAATCATGTACCCTAAACAATGAAGATAGTCCCTAAGAATGACTAACCTTTATCAACGACCATTTTGCTGAGATTGGTCGCTCCCGAGAGGTTTCACTGTACATTATTCGTATGTTGCAGCTAGCAATTTTGAAATTATTGCAGTTGATTTACCACCCTCGTCTTTATCTCATGATAACACCAATAGGGTTGTCTTATATCCAATTAAAAGTTTAAATTCCAAGCTTTTTTTTCTTAAACTAAGGTAATTCAATTTTTAAACGCAGAACAAAAAGTAAAAACAAATAAATAGAAAATATATTATTTAAGAAAATGATGAATTCTTACATCATTTAACAGAAATTAAATGAGATGAATACTTGAAATCTTTTACATTAAAAATAAAAAGGAAATATTTTGAATAACATTAAATAAATTTTGCAGGTGTATTTGAAAATGAATAAACGGAAGATAAACATTTTGAGGAAGATAAAACGCTTTAAATAATTAAAAACGTATTTTACAAAAATATGAATAAAATGACTATGCAAATAAAACAATCTAATTGAAGGAGAGGAATAAACAAAACAAAACAAAACTCAAAACTTTTAAAATTTCTTTTAAAAAGGGAATGAGTGGCAGCTTTTATAATGGTAGAATATATGAATTAATTTAACACAACAAACAAGCGCGAATAAACAAAGACGCGCCTCGTCAATAACTAATATTTGTGAAATGAGTTTACAAATTGCTTTTTTTGAAAATGGTAGAAATTAAAACATTGTAACCCGAAGACGGCATTGCAAATTGCCGCTTTTGAGGTTTCCGAATAAGTTTCAAAGAATATCTATAGTCTGCGAGGTTTTAAAGCTCTATACAGTTGAATGAAGATAAGCAAGCAGGATGAATTTTTAACAGTTCGTTTTCTCCTTGTTGAATATTTAAAAGTTACCAATGCTGCACGATTGATTCTAAACTAAGTTTTCATGAACTTCTACCAAAAGTTAAGATTGGCCTGGCTTCTCTCTGCGAGGTCAGATAGATGTATGCTAACATAAAGAAATCCTAATCTCTAGAACAATGATATTCTTAGCATTATTTCTAGAAAATAGCCGTAGTAAAACATTTTTGTTTCAACTGAAATTTTATACATTTTGAAAATAAAATGACGCCGATTTTTACGTAACGTATTTATAACAGTTCGAACTATTATTAATGTTGGAGTGTTAGCTTTATAAAACTGATTCAATATTACCAATCGATGTGTAAGTGAACAATACTAATAGATTTGCTTGAAGAAATTCGAAATATATTGATCGTGAACCGATTTCGCCAATATTAAAGGATGACAAAATGGTATAAAAAAGAAATGCATTGAATTGAATGTAGTTTAGCACAAGGTTCATAAAAGGGCATGCAGCGCCAAACAAACGGTCATAAAATAGAAACAACGAGAAGATAAAAGGCATAAAGCTTTTTGCGAATTAGAGCCTACGCTTTAGCTTTTCATCAATCTTAAAGCAGTTTTTTATTATTTTTATTTTTTAAATCATTTGAGACACAAAATTAAAAATTTATACCCCAGTACACATTCGTAGGTAACAGTACATTCGACCACTTTCACCATTCATAAAGGAAGACAAAATTATTTTTAAAGAAAAAATGAATTATTATTATTACTGCGAAATTATTATTTTAGAATAGTACTTGCTTTTGTAGTTTATTATTTTGAATTTAACACCCTACAAATTACTAACAAATTGACTGAAAAGAAAGCAAATGTAAAATAAAAAAATCATATTTCATATTAAAAAAAAATGGTAATTAATATTAAAATCTTGAAGCATTAATAACCTCAGCGCTCGGTATAATCCAGTTATCTAAATACGGCTGAATTTTCTTAATGGTTGATAGAAAAGTAAATATTTTGTAACGTAATTCTCTCTTCCTGAGGGAAAAACTTTAATAGCTTTTTACTCACACAGAAAAAGAGGATCGAGATTTAGAGAGAAAGAGGGGAAAAAAATCCAATCCTCACTCCTTTAATTTACCTCCTGGAGACTTGCGGGTCACTTACATTTTTCATGAGTGTCGCGAAGGAAATTGAATTTTCTCTAAACTATGATTTCTTCGAGAGCACGTCCGCTTTTAATTTAACTTCAAAAACGACTTCACCAATATTTAAGGATAACCAAATTATTAAAAAAGAACCGAAGGAAGTAAATGTAAAGAAATAAGTAAAGCAGCACGCGTTCCATCTGGAGATATTAACGGTCTTTTTTTTTAACACTTAGAAAGAGTGAGATTTAAACTTTACTTCGGCTTCGTGGCACATTTGTTTGCGTAAATATTGTAAGTCATCTTCCGAAAAATTTTCTTTCTCTCTTTTATTTTTTTTTTAAAAAAACATTAAGGGAAAATTACATGACTATGTTCACTGTGACCGTAAAATTCAAAACATCTGTATCACATAATGGCTTGGGGAAAAACTTTCTTAAAAATGTATTTATTTTTATAAAGTATTTTTTTAATGTAATGACAGAAAACCTCTTCATCAGAACCACGGTAGAACGGATTGGCGCATTATCTTTTTTTTTTAAATATATAAGTTTTGGAATGAAATTATTTTAGCTTTTTTTAAAAATATTTTAAGACATTAAAAGCACTATTTCAAAAATAAATTTTTTTAAAACATTTTATGATAAAAAAAGGAAAATAAAAGCTACATTTTAAAAATTTAAAATAAATTTTTAATTATTTTTCATTTTTTTTACAATGCCATAGACATAGCACTTAATTATAAAATGTATATAAAGCTTTTTTTTTAGTTAATTAAATTTATATCCCTCAGATTGGGGAATATATTAAAATAACCGACTAGAGACTAAAGGGAAGATCTTTGAATTAAAAACCAACCTTTTAGACTTTAATTCCTTTCTCATAGCTTTAGTGACTCCTAGTAATAAAAAGCTCACAGACAGATAAACATAATTTGTAATTCAGGTATAAATAATTTGTAATTTTCTAACAGACTGGAAAAAAATGATTAAAATAGCTGATTTCCTTTGATAAAGGCTTTGAATTGCAACCAATCATTTAAAATTCAACAGCTGTTTAACAGCTTTGATAACTCCTAGCAGTAAGAGTTTCACACATAGATAATCATACTTTTTTTAATCATGAATAATAAAATAATCTAAATCATATAAGTATGAGACATGAAAAGAGTCCACAAGCTTTGAATATGGATGCCTTTGTAATTTTAAACTTTACGCAGCATTTAAAAGTATTCCGCGGATTTTTTTAAACATTATGATGTACATTCCACGCCGGAGGTCCTACTTCTGTAAAATATTTTAAGTAGTGGTGAAATAAGACCAAGAAGAAGACCAGGGCCCACCTCTCGCTATTGTGTGAATAATGATAATGAGTGAAATAAAAATTAAGATAAGTTTAATTTACAGCAAAATGAAGTCAGGGTCAAACGCAAATCTAAGCTATTTACAAAGAGTAGTCAACTGTTTTCATCACCGGTGATATCGGTAACCGGAGTTACAGCATAAAATTGAATGTAGTATATAGTTCGTTCACCAGGAGTGGGCTCTTGGCTCCACCTCCTCGGACGCATAGTTCATTTCAGCGCGGGAGTAAGAGGAGAAACATCTCCGCGCTTGAAATTGAGACAACTCTAAATGCGCGCCAAACGCAAACAGTGAATTCTTTTTCAGTCACTTACTTCGCTTTATCATCTGCTATTATACCTTTTGTGACTCTAGATTATTAAATATATTTTAAATTTAAAAACTACTGTTTTCCCAGCAAAATGTCTCAAAAAAGACAAACTATTCACTCAAAAGAGAGAAATATCAAATTTATGAGATATTTAATGTTAAAAAAATGCCCGTAGAGATTGCGAAATAAATATTTTCGTCATACGATCGCCAATTAGCAACCTTGTTCATTATCGTTCACATCCTTCTTCCAAAAATAGCGGAATAGTATCGTCGAATACCACGTGATGAAGAGTTAAGTGCCAACTCCTGGTGAACGAACTATACCTACAATGCAACAAGGAGGATGCTCAATGTTGCCAGTGATACAGTTAATTAAAAAGAATAGCAATAACATATATGTTTAACGAAAAAATGTTAATAAAGACATAAAAAAAAACCTTGAAATGCTTTTAATTAGTAATCACTCAATCTTTGTCACGCACAAAATTGGCAAAGACAACAAACAAGAACAAGACAACGCGGCAGCGCTTGCATTATCTTTTAAAAGTAAAGTGTTAATTTTTTAAATATAAAATCAGTGGCAACAGCTCAAAAATAGAGAAATTTTTGACAAGGCCGTTATCATAAGTTAAAATAAAAAAAAAAAAAAAAAAAAAACAATCTAACCCAAGCATGTAACATGGATAAGGTGCCAAGCAAGTGAAAAGAATAGCAAACGGCCTTGGCGTTGAATCGAGGTGAAAATGAGCCATACCATAAGGACGGGAGGCATACATGGTAAGGAGCCAAGATTTAAAAACTATTTTTCAAATCTGTATATTTTAGTCAATGGGACTGTCAAGCACACATCTCGATAGATAATCATCACACAACATCATTTATGCAGCATCAAAGAAAAATGCTACACTAAGTGTTCGAACTATAAACATAGTTGCTTGCCTTAACACTAGAAAGACGAGTCGGGCCATTTACCCCTATTATTCTTTACTGCACTGTAATTCAAAAAATAATTGACTGAGAGTGTTGAGCATTTCTGATTTTTCATTAATTTAATCCAATTTAAGAGCCTACTTGAGTTGAGGGGCCACTCATGGTATTTATGTAGGTATATCCTAAATCCAGGTAGGTTAGGGTATTTATTCCATTAAGTTAGGGTACTCCCAGGGTTCTTCTAAGGTTAGGGTACTTCCTAGGTATTATTAAGTAAGGGTTCCCTATTTTCATTATAAAAACAAGAATATTTTAACATATCTTTAATTATTATCTATAGAGAAAAGGAAACTTAATTACCTGTTAATGTATAATTGGAAAGGTAGCGTTCTGTTTAGTCAAATATTTTCGTTAATCAAATCGAATAAAATACCATGGAATAGAATTTTGATGACTCGGTCTCTATATTTCTTATTAAATTAATTCTGATTATATTTTGATATTTTGGATGTCTAACTGATCTACACACAAGCAGTCTGGGAAGGACCAGACTGGCCCCTTCAAGCTCTCAAGATATCAGCCTTTCCGGAGTTTTACTTAGAGTTTACCTATTAACACCAATGCAGAATTATATTTAATGTTCTTAAAATAAGAATTTTGATAATCATAAATGCTCTTAGCAGATTTTTAAATAACCTCAACTGAAATTGCTTTTAATGTATTGGAAAACGGATTATCATAAATTGAAATTCAAGATTAATTATATGTAGTATTATTAAAAGTATACATCTCCCCCCCCCTTTTTTTTTAAAATCAACCACACTTTGTTAAAAAGTAGATATCGGCCTACTGGCAGACTGATGAAATTGAGAATAAACGATTAACCACATATTTTCCAAAAATGTAAAAACTTATCACTAAAAAATTATGATAAAAAATCATTTAACAAAATATTAAAAAAAAAAAAAAAAAAAAAAAAAATTGCCATTAACAAACCTTTTGTTACTTAAAGTTAGTAAATTTCAGGAATAATTGTGAATGTGCTGGGAAAAAAATTAATAACTTGGAATTAATATTTTTGCTTATTTTCTCAAGCTTTTAAATGCAAGTAAGCACGAAATATATTTAGTGGATCGTGACAAGTAAAAATTTAGGAACTATAGCTAATCGACATAACTTTACATATTCGAGGCTAAATTTTACAAAGCGAATTTAACGCTTACTTTCTTTTGGCAGAGTTTTAAGTGCCTAACTTTTGTCTTTAACCGTAAGGGGGAAAAAAGTGATTAAATACCAGCAAAAATATGAAGTCCCGCAGATTTCATCTTCGAAAAATTGTCGGTAAGGAAACAAAATAAATTGTCGATGTTCTTTACACACAAAAACGATTAGTTCACAAGAAAAGCGGGGGGAAAAAAACTCTTGCTTTTGCTTGATAGAATTGACATAAGCATTACAATTCTAAATGGCACTGTTAGCATTATTCTGAAAAACACATTTTCTTGAAATTTTCGCTTTACTTGGGACGAACAATAATTAGAAGAATCAGCAAGGGGTCGGTTTGAATTCGTCACGACACATTTAAGAGTGCTTAATGAACAATTACAAAAAAAAAAAAAAAAAAAAAAAAAAAAAAAAAAAAAAAAAAAAAAGTCGAAAATAAGAGTTTAAAAAAAAATCTCATTTCTTCAAAAGCATAATTGCTAATATCACAAAAGGCATTTAAATGGAGTGATAATTAATAAGAAAAAAAAGGGGAGGGGGTAGAGAGAAAAGCGGAAATTTAAAAGCATTTAGACGGAAATGTAAATTAGAAGGGAGAGCACACAACAAAAGACTTTTCGTAAAATGGCGACGCCATAAACTTTCATAATTTCTCAGTTATTCGGCTCAAGGTGATGGCGTTGGCAAAGCAGAGAGAAAATGTACTCACTTAACACAGTGCAGCTGGTGGAATTCAGGGAGCAAAAAAATGGAAAGAATAGCAGTTATTTATAAAACGCGAATTTAAAAAGAAGTCGGAAGAAAACAAGGAAATGATTCAAAAATCTTATTAAGGAGAATAGAAACTAGTTCGCTCTTTTAATCTCAAGTGTCACAGTTGTAAGTGGAAAATTAATAAACAGTTCCAAAACGAATTCTAAGCAGCAAATGTCTCTAAGAATGAATTTATTTTTTTAAAGACATATTAATTTTAAACTTTGAATCCAGCACACCTTTTTCAGCATGGAGAAAAAATGCGTCCTTATATTTATAGGAGGTAAATAGAAGCCATTGGAAAAATTAAAAACTAATTTAGGAAAAAGTTATTTACAAATGTCTCCATATAGTAAACTGATAAGTCTTTGTTATAATGATGAAAATTTTACTTAGAAAAACATTTTATCTCGTATTGTTTTTGAAATTCGGAAAATAAAGTCCTTTATTTTGGGAAAAATAATTATTAAAAAAAATTAAATGATTAAGGGTTTGCAGGCTGTTCAAGCAGTAACATTTATCAATTAAGTCAGCCGGACTTCACAAAATGTAAGATAATTTATGCTTCCCGGACCGTTAAGAAGAAACTTTAGAATATAGCAGAAACTTTTTAGGGTAAATTCTGTTTCACCTTCATTGGTAATTTAACATTTGAAGTTCAATTGGGGCAAACCCAAGGGTAAACCATAACATTTCAAATACTGGAAGAAAAAAAAAAAACGTTTTCAAAATAATCAGAACACCACCAAATTATTGCAGGATTATTTCCTGACTGCGTAAACCCCACCTTAATTAGTTTGTATTATGATATTTTGAAAAAAAAGTTCTTTTGAAACTTTATGGTTTACCTGAACTCGAACTCTGAGAGAATTTGCCACTAAGGATTCAGCGTCCTCTTAAAAATATTTCCAATAGACCCAGCCAAAAGATAAGTTCAGTGAAGAATAAGAAACTTGCAATATCAGAAACATGGTATTAAATACTTAAAATAATTTACAACTAAGATATAATTCGAATAGAAACTACCGCTTAATGAAAGCGATTTTCTTTTTGTTGATAGACATTTCTTCAAAAGGTTTCAATAATATTAATAAAAAATTGAGAGAAGACAAACTGTTAATAAGAATGTGAAAGGCTATTTGATGGGGATCGATAGCAGGCTATTAGGCGTCAGTTTTATGGTGATTAACCGCCTCCCAATTTAGGATAGCGCCAAGGATGGACATCTATTTCCCGCTGATTGGGGAGTTCATTGTCAGGTGTCAGCCATCAACTATCATGTCCGATAAATAGTTCGTCAACAAATATACACTTTACAAGCAAAAAGCTTTATCAGTTCTTTTTCTGTCGGATTTTTGTTTTTAAAAAAAATGACAGCGCCATTATTATATTTCTTAAAATAAAAGATGAACATTTGTTAATATCAGAAATGGTGTGATGGTTGTGAAAAATTGGATAGACTCACGAGTTAAGAAAAATTAACTTGACAAACCACTTGTAAGATGGGCTACGAATGACTTTATGTCTTCGAGTGGTAACGGAAATGACTGAATAAAATCATTGACAGAAAGACATTAAATCTAAGTTATTCCAACGGATTTTGTTTACAGATATAATTTGCGAAACATCAGCTTAATTTTTTTTAACGATTATTAAAAAGACCCAAAATGCAATATTTTGAGAATTGTGAGTAAGGCAAGGACACAATAACCACGATAAGCGCTTTAAAGCGTATAATCCTTTTATATTATTATTTTAAGTACATTGCTTTTCTGTTTTAATAACATGATTTATAAGTAAAATGTAAAAAAAATCTTATTCTGCTGTCCATAACAAGTACTTGTTAAATGCTGAATTAATTTTTACTAGTGTAAATACCAAGATTGTCATAAAACAATTCATATAAAATAAAAATGCTTTTTTAAAAAAAAAAATAATAATTAACGGTATAAAAAATATGGTACGTTGTACCATCAGAATGTGAGATTGCTGTGAAGTCGTCATCTTTGTTATAATTTGCTACACGGCTGATGAATTCGTTGCATCGGTATAAGCAAACCGTACAAGTTGAAAGGCATATTCCTAGTTAAATACATGTAAATTTGTACCTGATGAAAGCATTTTTATATCCAAAACGGGCGATTCGATTGACATACCAAAATTAATTTTAAAAAAATTTGCAAAATATTAATAATAAATAAATAAATTATAAATATATATTTGCCTCAAATATCCTTGTGCTAAATGCATTGAAATGAAACCTCAATGCATTACGAAAGTTATTGATAAAAACTTTTTGAGAACTATTCCATCCTCCCCCTATTCAAATAGTTTATCATCGTAAAAAAGAGTGAATCGAAAAAAATAATTTTTTTTTCAATATTTAGCTCACTAAACAAGCTGCTGATTTAATAAAACCTTCTACTTTGATTTTTTTTTTTTGACGTTTCCGTTAATTTTTCTATTGCATGGTAGTATATAAACAATTTTGTTCCTATTCTTAAAAATAAAAATAATAAATATAAAAAGAATAATTTTTTATAGTCTCCCCTTCGTGAAATCCCCCAATACTCAAATTAAATAACGGATGTCTTCTCCATTTTTTTTCCACTTCTGCATAAAACATGCCACTTAGAGCGATACAAAAAACGAGCCCAGTCTAATACAGAATCCCTATCCGTTTAAATAAATGTTTACATGCCGACTGCACGGGGGTATTACAACAAGATTGCGGAATGCAGAAGGAAAAAATAATAATGAAATACTTTGAATACCCTAGAAAGCCACTTTTAAGGTTTTATTCAAAACTTTTGATCAAGAAAGAGAAAAACGCAATGGCTTAAATCGAAGGGAGCATAAAAATATTAAATGACATTTTATCCTGCGGTAACTCAGTGACAAGTTACACGAGAATTCGGCGAAAAAGGAAAACAATCCCAAGTTTCTAAAGTACAAATAACTCAAAAGAACAATATCTAAAGTTTAAAAAAAAATAGCAATCAAGTAAAAAGCTTCTCATAGAGTAGGAAAAAAGGGAACTGTGTACCCACTTTTTATGTTTTGAGTTTTTCTCTCCCATTCAATACAGATTTCATTTGAATAAAAGCTATTGCATTTAGAGCTGCACAGTTTTAATTTTTAAGAGCGTAAATTTGAAGTTCGTCGGTGATTAAAAAAAAAAAATGAAATATAATGTCAGTTATATATATATATATATATATATATATATATATATATATATATATATATATATCGGGTTGGAGGGAAAGTTCTGTCGTATTTTAAGGAAAATATTTGAATTCATTTATAAAAATATGCGTTTAATATTAATCAATTTTATATGCTTCGTTATTTGTTACAACCTGTTGCCATCTTTCAGGTAACCTGTGAATTCCTGTTTTGTAGAAGTTCTCGTCCTTAGAATTGAAATAGTCAGCAACTGCCTTAGAAACACTTACAAAAGACTTGAATTTTTTACCCGTTAGATAATTTTGCAGAGATCTGAACAGATAACAATCTGATGGTGTAATGTCAGGTGAATACGGTGGGTGACTAAGGATTTCCCATCCTAACGCATTCAGTTTTTGAAGTGTCACCATTGCAGTATGCGGGCGAGTATTATCGTGGTGGAACACTATTCCTTTTCTGGACGCTAATGTTGGCCTTTTTTCTTTGATAGCTGCTTTTAATTTATCTAGCTGATTGCAGTACAGAACCGCGTTGATGGTTTTTCCCTGTTTCTGCAACTCGTAGTACTCTGGACCTTTCCTGTCCCACCACAAACAAAGCAGTACTTTTCGCTGATGGATACTTGGTTTTGGAACTGTTGCTGACGATGTTCCTGGTTTGCAGTAGGATTTTTTTCTCTTAATATTCTCGTAAAGATTCCACTTTTCATCTCCAGCAACCAGCCTGTCCAAAAACGGCTCCCTCTAATCAGATGTGATGAACACATTGTTACACGATCAGATAAATTCTTTTCAGTTATTTCATGTGGAACCCAAACACTTTGCTTTAACACAAACCCAAGAGATTTAATGTGATCTCCAACAGTTGTATGATGAATGCCAAACTCTTCTGCAATTTCTCGACTTGTTAAATGTGGATTATTTTCCAACATGGATTGCAAAACATCACTATTGATTGACGACAGAACTTTCCCTCCAACCCAATATCAATATATATATATATATATATATATATATATATATATATATATATATATATATATATATATATATATATATATATATATATATATATATATATATATATATATATATATATATATATATATATATATATATATATATATATATATATATATATATATATATATATATATACACACACTACCGGTCAAAAGTTTGCGAAAATTTTGAAATCTACAAAAAAAAAGTTCTAAATTCAAATGTTCATAGAACTGAGAAAAATCATTCAAATTGCATAAAAATTTGATATGTTCTAAGGTGAACCCTCTACAGTTAATTACATATGATCAAATTGCAATACTTTGTTTTTTGCGAACTGAATCCAGCTTTTAATCATGAGTTGTTTCTATGGTGAAAAAAGTTTTAAAGTTTGAACACTTGCCAAACTTGCAAAAAAAATTTTTTGTACTTTCTGCTAATAGAAAATAGTTATTTGAACAGTTCTATGTAAGCCCTCAAAATTTAAAATCTATTTGATTTTTTTTGACGAAGTTATAGAATTTTGAAAAACATGTGTACTTTTCTCGATTTTTAAGCATTCCACATTTGCGGTCCTTTGGTCTATACATCTTCGGCCAAAGAACTTTTTAATTTTAATGTTTTCTATATTTTCAAATAATTAATATTGATTATAAAACAAATATTCTTATTTATTATTGTAATTATTGTTACTACAAAGAATTTATTATGAATATAATTAAAACAATATCTAATAGATGTCACATTTCATCGAAAATTTGTTTGTTCTTGCAAACGATGCTCTGATATTTGAATCGAAGTCAGTTATGGGACATTTTACAACAGGAATGGAACTCTATATCACTTGAAGTGATTAATGGTTTATTAGAACGAATGCTATGCATATGTAAGGCTATAATAAAAGCAAAATGTGGATGGTTCGAGGAATCTAAGATTTAAATGTTAATTTATTTAATTACAAAATACGAATAAGAATATTTTAAATATTTGACCTGTTGTAAATAAAATAGATTAATAAAAATGCAAATTTTTTATACTATTGTTATTATCTTTTTAGAATTATTTATGTAATTATTGTTATAACTTTTTATTTTAATTTAATATAAAGTAAAAATATCACAACAAAACTAATACATGTAAGCAATAAATATAAACAATAAATATAAACAATAATAATTACAATAATGAATAAGAGTATTTGTTTTATAATAAATATTAATTATTTGAAAATATAGAAAACATAAAAATTAAAAAGTTCTTTGATAGAAGATGTATAGACCAGAAGACTGCATATGTGGAATGCTCAAAAATCGAGAGAAGTACACATGTTTTTCAAAATTCTATAACTTCATCAAAAAAAAAAATTTGAATCGATCTGAAATTTTGAGGGCTTACATAGAACTGTTCAAATAACTATTTTCTATTAACAGAAAGTACAAAAAATATGTTTTGCAAGTTTGGCAAGTGTTCAAACTTAACAACTTTTTTCACCATAAAAACAATCCGTGATGAAAAGCTGGATTCAGTTCGCAAAAAACAAAGTATTGCAATTTGATCATATGTAACTAACAGTAGAGGGTTCACTTTAGAACATATCAAATTTTCATGCCATTTGAATGATTTTTCGCAGTTCTATGAACATTTGAATTTAGACCTTTTCTTTGCAGATTTCAAAATTTTCGCAAACTTTTGACCGGTAGTATATATATATATATATATATATATATATATATATATATATATATATATATATATATATATATATATATATATATATATATATATATATATATATATATATATATATATATATATATGTATATATATATATATATATATATATATATATATATATATATATATATATATATATATATATATATATATATATATATATATATATATATATATAAATAAAAGAAATCATATACATACACTATGAGCTAATGTTTTTTTTCCAATTACTTAAAAAAATGTACAAAAATTTAAAGATTAACTGATTTGCATTTAACGGCTTTAAATTACATGTTGCTATTATTTTTAATTGGTTGGTGAGAGCAGAGAGCAGGTGGTAGCCCCCTAGTCTTTATCATTTGCGTACTTAAAATGAACCAAAACTGTTTGGTTTAAATTCTTAAGCAAAAATGATAATATGAAGTTCATCGCATTTTATAGGACTGAAGTTAGTGCTAAAAGCTCTCAGAGGTACAGTTGAAACTTTAGCTTATGATAATTTTGCTATGATATGCGATCAATGCAACCAATTTACTTAAATTTATAAATATATCATAAAAACCTATTCACTGAAATAAGAATATAATCTTGTAGAGTTTTTCAAATGCTCACCATTTTGTTAATTACGATTTAATTTCTACTGTCGACACACGCACCGCATAACTACATTAGTAATTGTACCGTACATACGTGTGCCCCCCCCCCTTTTTTTTTGTATGCAAGCAAATAGGTACATAGGCAATTGCGGAGGCCTTTAAGAATACGCAATTTATTACTTATCTTATTCATCAATACATATTTAATTTCTTTTTGCACCAATATTTGTAGTAACAATTTTTTATGAATTTGTTTTATTATTAATTATTTTATATTTTATTCAAAGTAAACAATTAAAAATTTAACTTAAATAAAACACTATTCTTTCCCCAGACGAAAAATAAACTACATTTTTTTAAATTATTTTTTTAAAAGTAACAATAAATATTTTATAATAAAAAAGAGGTTCTCACATCTGCGGTAAAGAATAGTAAAAAGTGTTCTCCTTTTACTTTTTTCAAACCTAAACTTTTTAATGTTAGTAAGTAAGAGAAACTTTTAAATCCTTTCTTGCTTCAAAGATTAACAGTTTTTTTCTAAAGAATTAAAGAAAACAAACACTTTTATTTTTGTCCCTTCAAGTAAAAAAAAAAACTTTCCTCAAGATCAAGTTCTTTTCACTTGTTCCACAAATTGAAGGTAGGAAAAACAGGAACATTTCACGACTACTCCTTTTGTAACTCTTTTCAAGGGTATCAATTCTTCGAATGGAACTCATTTAACCGAATCTAGATACGAGTTTATTTCCCCACATATGTTCTTTTAGGAAAAAATATTTTTGAACTGAAGAAAATATAGACTTTAATAGGAAAAAAAAAAGAAAAGTTTATTTTTAGTGGGAAAAAAAATAGAATGTTAGCGAAGTTTTGGAATCGAAAAGTTACACTGAAGGAACAGATCAAGCGAATTTGAGAAAAATCAATTTTAGTATGCATAGAATAACAGAAAGTTGTTCAGGAACTATCACTTAACATACGTATCAGAGAAATATTTAATTATTCTTTATGTGCATTGTATTTTTCACACAAATTAAATAAGAACTTAGTCGGACATGTTAAATGACTTTCTGCTTTAGAAACAACGAAACAGCAAGAAGTGTTTTTCAAAATGTTAAGTAGCATAATCGTCCACTAAGCTCTTCAATATTGTGAGTGAAGAATGCAACGCATATTAAGAATAATCGCAGTAAAACTAAGAGGCTTTCTCCTTTTGATCTAATTGAATTGTCGAAGGGGTGGAGACAGGGAGGGAAAATATTAAATATGCTTTTATTTCTTTTTATTTAATTTTCTCAATTAAACTAATTGTCGATTTCTCATCTGCTCGGCAAAATCTTTCGTAATATGTAAATTACAAGGTCGTCACTTCAATATTCTACTGTGGTCAAAAATTTTTATTAAACTTTTTTATAACACGCATAATTAGAAATCACAAATAACGTGTTAAGTTATTCACACAAAAATTTGAGATACTAATTGATAATACAGTTGAAACATACGGTATATAATATTTTTAGAATCGCAATACAAATAAAATTGGATATATTTTGAACATTTTTCCAGATCTGCGAGTCTTGTTATATTGTTTCAAATAATAATTTAGAAATGTAGCTAAATTAACACAAATTGAATAAAATAAAAGTAATGGAATTTATCAATGTAACAAGACTTACTCTATAACTATTTAAAAAAAAAACTTCGCCCCTTTAAAATAAAAACCAGAGTTTTGCTTAACCCGAAAATGATTAAATAATAACCGCCTAAAGTATCTTCAGAATGTTCTTAAAAAGTTCGGTTGTTCTATGAACTAAAGCTTTTTAGCAAATGACATGCCCTTTATAAAAACTCCTGCGAGAGCGTAAACATTATTCATGATTGTTATGTTAAGCCAGCGCTCTATATGGTTGTATGGTTATTATGAAAATGAAGGAGTATAATGTGAATATGTGCCATTTTTAAAATTAAAATCACGCGTGTTTAAAATTTGAAATATTTCTCTAACACTGCAATTTTGAGCTCCTAAAAAATGAGAAAAAAATTTAGATTATTCCATCTGTTTTAATGATTTTCATCTAGGCAGAAAAATCTCACCAAATTAGCTATTTTTTATAAAATATATAAACTATCTGACTATTTTCGAATGTAGATAAATTTTTGCCCCTTAAAAAGTGCATATAGTTTAAAATCTAGAGCATATTTAGAAGCAAATCTTTTAACTGTGGCTTTTTTAAATTGTCCTTAGGTATAAAGCCTTTAAAATACGGAAAAGGGTCATTTTTCTTTTTTTAATCTCTTTTTTTCTTCCAATAAGCATAAAAGATTCACTTATAAATGTTAGATACTTAAACTAACATCCGCATTTTAACTATCAATTTAATCTTATTGACCAAAACCGTAAATTTTACAAAATATTTTAATTATTTAAAAAGGATTCACCAGTTAAAAGCTTGCATCGATTTTTACGAGTAGCTAAGTCAGACAAACGAAAATATTTCTTTATCTTTCCTAAGAAAATTAGACAGTTAACGTTTTAAGAGTATCATAAAATGAGTAAAGTTTTAACAAATCGGAGTTTTAATCGTATAAATTCGGTAAAGAAATTTACGGAAGTAGTTAACGGAAGTCTTAAAATATATTTTTACTATTAAAGTTTAGATACAAAATATTACACTTTGAAAATGAAAGTGCATTTTTATTACACGAGTTAAAGGGGGTTTATCGTTACCTATGATAATAGTGCAGAGTTCAATTGGTAAAGTAACCTAAAGATTTATTTAAAGTAATAATTTAGCGATTATGGTTAAGTGTCAAATTTGATAGAATGAAATAAGAGCAATTAAATGTTTTCTGAAATAAAATAACAAAACCTTGAATAGTATTTTAAAAATTTATAAGTGCATCAATTAAATGAATAACCTCTAGAAACTAAAGCGGTAAGATATTACTTGATTACAAATTTCATTCAATTCAAAAATATACTAATTGGATACAATAGTCGGCATGTTTTAAATGCTCAAAAACAAAAAACTTTTGTTTCTTATCTTTCAAGTCTAGTAAGTCTTGAAAATGGGCGCTTGTTTTTTTAACACTTGAAACACGTCGATTGTTGTTTCAATAAACATACTAATATTATTTTTACTTTATTTTACTTATTTATATATTTTTTGTGAGCTAAGACGTAATCATAACTTTCAAAATGTCAAACCACAAATGCTTTTTTTCCTTAAAAAGAAGTCAAATATTTATAATTAAACCAATACAATTCAAGAATGGAGTGAGAAATAAGTTTAATAATTTCAATTGTACAACATAACTTGACATTATTTACACATCGCGATAATAATTAAAAAAAGAATTCTCGCCAAGTAGCAGGAACATTATAGCTTAAAATAAATGTATGCCAATAATTTATTCATAATGGTAACATCAAAAGTATGATAATATCCTGATCATTATCGTTTATAAGTACAAAATCGTCGCCGGTGTTTTAGACAACGATAATTATCGAATACTATATTATCGTAAGAGTGGATAAATATCTTTTCTGAAACGAACTTATTAATTAATGTAAAAAATAATAAAAATTGTTTAAAAAAGGAAAATATTGTGAAATACCGATGCCCATAGGCAATATATCACAATATTACCATTTCGTTTTCACCCTGTACTATAATACTATACCATACTATACCATATAATATAAGGTCGAAAAACATATTGAAATACCGCCAGGAATACTTGGAAATTCAATCCTTATCGGTTGCTAAGAGCATCTGATACAGTTATATAATAATATGAGGCCTACTTATTAAAAACCTAAATCGCATCAAAAATATAAAGGAAAAAATAGTAAGCATGTTTCAAACGCTTAAAAACAGGCGCTAATTTTCAAGACCTAGCTGATTGTTGTTTCTAATTTGAATATTTTTGTAGCGAATTAAGTTTTTAATAAAGCAATACAATATCACTTCAGTTTCTAGGGAATATGTGAAGACTATTAGAATTAATGTGAAGACTATTAGAATTATAAGCAATTTATGATCTGAATTTAAAAGCTAAAGATACTTATTTATATTGTGTAGCAAAATGAAATATTTCAGCCCTGTCTTTGTTGTGGGTAAACAAAAAGTTTCAACCCCTCTTCATACATTATTGAAAAATCTAAGACAGAAAAAATACATCTGTTTCGATTCTAGAAGATAATTTAATGCATTCAAATCTCATTTTTTCTTTATGTTCTTAAATATTAATTTCAAATAAATAAGCTTATTACAATTCTATTAAAGTTTTACATAGGCACAAACTTTAAATTCTGATTAGCGGAGGTATAAATATGGCAGTTCTAATTAAAAGAAGGGGAAAAAAAAGTAATATACCTCGAGTTATGTTTCAATAAAAAGAAAAATGTCGTTAGAGTTTTAAAATTATTTTTTTTAAAAGTATTTTTCGTTTTTTTCCTTAATAATATTAATTTAATTAAAGGTTGAAAAGCTTGGATGAAATGGATGATAAAAGATTTTGGAAACGAAAGAAAATTCGAAAGAGAGGAGAAAAAAAGCGTAGGTATTCTGTTTCACGACTAAATAAATTAATTCAGAAGAAAATGATTTAAATACCGTGAAATATATACAGATGAGTGCGCTTGAGGATACTTTAAAAAAAAAAAAAAAATTCTAAGACAAACCAGAATTTTAAAAACTTTTCTTTAATCTAAAATTTTCTTGAATAATAATTTTATTCAACAAAACCATTTATTCTTAATAAAAAATTAAATATAATTATTAAAAATATTTGATAGAATGAAATTTCTTTCAAGTCTCACCTTAAACTGTAAATTATTTGTAACAAATTAAGGAAAAACTCGATGCCTTAACTGTTGTTCATGCTTTTAAAAAGTAAATTCAATTGAGTCTATTCAATTAAATATTTTACTTCGGGGGAGGGGGTAAAAATAATATATAAAACTATTCAAAATCACAAATCTTTACTTCTAAGAGTTCAATATTTTTATGTAATAAATATAATATAACAAATTAAAAGGGAAAAAAATACTCAAAGGCATGTTTTAATTATAAAATTAAATTAGATAGAACAAATATCAGAGAAAATTGAGAAACAATGGCAGGAAATTAAGAGTAAATTATTTCAGTCCAAGGATAATATTGAAAACTAATCAGAATCATGAACTTTTACTTCTATGAGTTTACTCTTTTATAAATATGGCACTACAAATTAAAAAGGCTTAATAACGATAAAAATCTTTCTAGTTAAAAGGATAAAATATTCAGAGATATGTTTTAAACATAAAATAAAAATAGAACAAATATCAATGAAAATAGAAATATAATATGAGACAATTTGAAACACATAAATTTATACTTCTAATTATGAGTTTATCCTTTTTCGCGAAATAAACATGGCAGAACAAATTAAAAAGAAAAATTTAAATACTCAAAATTACGTTTTAATCACAGAAGAAAATTACATAGAACTAATATCACAGAAAATTGAGAAACAATTTCAGAGGAAAAGAAAATCTAATTTGAACGAAATATGTGTATTAAAATTATTCTAATAACAAATGTTAGTTCCTTTTTTCAAATTTTAATTTTAAACATTTTGAGATGACATAATACATTACATAGTTTCGAGATAATTGTAACTTCTGAAATTTTTGAGGAATTAAGGACAGTTTTATTAAAATAGGACATATATTTCACATAGTGGATATTTAAAAATCAAATATGAACTTCAAAAGTAAGCGGTCTAATTTGCGAGTTGTTTTATTATTTGAGCGTAACATCTGCCTCAGCTTAGAGGTACATTCCGACTATTCGACCCAAAAATAAGAAAATTATTTATAAACAACATGGCATTTGGGGTAAAATAAATGTCGGGTTGGAGGGGAAAGAAAAGGGGCTAAATGAACAAAATTTGAGATTTTTTTTTTTACTGCGTTTCTTCTTTTATTAATATATTCACACAACTTTAACTATTACCAAACGCTATTTACTACAGTTTATACAAAAATGATTTCAATTGGTTGATTGATTTAGAAGCAGAATTTAAAAAATAAGCTTATTATTCAGATGCAGTATGAATCAGGGTTCATAAAAGGATTTATAAGTCGTAAACTGATTAAAGGAGATGCTAAATCCTTTTAGAAGCATAACCTATACGCTTCATTCTAAAACACAATATATAAATTATAAAAAGTTACAAAATAATTTTATGTTATTTTTTTACCTTTTGGCTCTACTACAGTGTTCGAACTTGGTTTTGGAAGTCCTAGCATTACAGACAAGCGATTCTAGCTCGGGTATATATGTCAGGTAAAAAGAATTTAAAAAAATAATAAATAAATGAATGAAATAAAAAGTCAAAGGAAGTCCGAGACCGAAAACTATTTTTATTGATGCCAAACCCTTTGTGAAGATCTACAAAGCCCTAGGCAAACAATATGGATTATATTAAGACGTCAGATTTACTTGTAACTGAGCAAGTAACCTCGATAATGAATCGTTAGGTTTCGAAAGTGTGTTTCCTCTTGTCCCACATAAATTAATACAAAATAATGAAAAAAATATGATTAATAAAAAATTCTGCATCAAGAAATATGGACATTTTTTATACTTTAAAAAAAAAAAAAACGCCGTCCCTTTTTTTTGCAATAACTTAAAAATATTTAATATAATTAAACAAAATGTTTAGAGCAATTCAAAATTCATTACAAAATTTTGCTTTAAAATTTTAAAAAAATTATATATAATTATTTCTAAATATAAAAAACAAGGAAGCTAAAAATTACCCGAATACCAATTGCAAAGCTTTTAAACGGTAATAAAATAAATAAATAAAAAAAACCTTCGATAAGTTTTTAAAACTAACTAGGTAAACACGCCATCGTTATTCAAATCCCGTTCTTCTTATTATCATTATGCGTAAGTTTTATTTATTCACTTCAAAAAGATGCCCACCTATATTTATGTATGAAAAAGCATTTCTTTATCATTCAAAAGACTAAATTATCATAAATAGACGTTTACAGTACGATACACCATTAAGGCAAAGTTGGTTAAAATAAAATCAATACTTGAAATGCATATCAAGGGCATTATGCGAAGACTTTCTATGACTTTATTCACGATAAAACTTTTTCTATCGAATACTGTTTTTTTAACGAAGACGTTGAATACAGAAGTCAAATTTATGTTATTTATGTAAATAATTAATGAAGATCATATTTAGTTTAAAACTTTTACAACATTCTATAAATATTTATAACACTAGAACGTTCTATAAATTACTATTTAGGTTTAGAAATGTTCTGAAAATAAATAAATAAAAAAAATCTGAAAAATGTAGGATGTCTTGTTTTTTAAATTAGAATCTAAATCATAGGAGGTAAATCATATTATCTAAACCTAACGATTCATTATTGAGATAAATCAGAACGTTAAGACGGCATCCAAGAATGCATGAAAAAGATCACATATTTTAGAAAAAATTCTTTAAGTCAATTTAACTTCATAAAATAAGAAATTAAGAATATCTTGAAAACTTAAATCTATTTACTCTAAAGGAGTTCATTCTGAAAACAGATTTTAAAAAGATTTACACACATACGAAAAAATTCTCAGACAGAATACTTGCTAATTGGATTTATGTTACTAAAAAAACAGTATTTTTAATTCGCTACTAATTAATATTTCTGATAAAAGTGAAATTTATAAGAATCCGAGCCTGCAAATCCATGTATCACTTCTAATGATGTATAAATTATGTTTCTAACTTAATTAGGTCTGAAATTACATGATATTTTTGCGCGTTTAAAGTTTCCGTTTTTCTTTTTCGTGAATTTTCTTGACAGTAAAAAAATATAAGTTAATATTCTTTCAAAAATTACGTATAATAAACAAATCCCAGGAGCGTCTTTTAAGAACGATATGCCAAATACTTAATTCAGTATGTTTTTAAATAACTGAAAATATTTAAAAATATTTGACAAAAGCCTTTTTCTTTTTTTGCTTGTTTGTTCAAACCAAGCAAAGAAGTTAAACTATATTCAATTCTAATGAAGAAAAATATTTTTAATTTATGTTAAAAAAAATTGTCTCCATTTATATCTTGAGCTACATTAAAAATTAAAAGTCACTTCAATGCAGTCTGCTTCAAACTTTATTAAAGGCACTGGGAAATTAGATTTATACTATTTAAGAGTGAAATGTTTAAGGTACTGAATTTTTTGTCAAGCACAAATAATTAAATTTTTCAAGGTTCAAAAATAAATATGTATCAAAAAGCTTTTTTTTTAATCAAAGAGAAAAAGAATTGGTGAAAATCGAGTACAGTGAGGAAAAAAATGTTAATTAATTTGGGCTTATTTTCTAATTAAGTTATGAAAGTTACGAGACATGAAAACGTTTTCATTAGAATGTACATATGGACAAAATTTGATTAATAAAAATATGAGATTGGGGGGGGGGGGCACTCAGCAGAAGAGTGGTCATATGTTTCGGTTCATTGAAATTAATTTCATTTGTTTATTTTAAATGGAAATTTTCAGGCTCATTAATCCAAAATTGTAGGTAAAATATAGATAAAAAATTAATGTTATTTATTATATTTTATTTTAATAATGGTTCTTCATTTAATTTTAAACTACATAATTTTAAACAACAAAACACATAATTTGAAAAAATCTGGTTTACTAGTTCTCAAAAAATTACATCTAAAAAAAAGGATTTCTTTAAAATTTTATTTCAAACCTACTTAAAAAATTAGTAAAAAATTTAAGAAAGCCTTTAATATAAATAACAGGAAACACATTTTAATGTATGCATAATGTCCTAAAACAAGTACAAATTCCTTTAAAATGTCGATAGAAAAAAATATTGGCTGTCAAAGGGAAAGAGATCTGAAATATACAAAAGGAAAAAAAAATGTTCATGATATATCATAAATATACATGTTTTTAAAAGTCCCTTAAAGCGATTATATTTTATGAATCATCCAACTACACCATTCGTTTCCGTATTCCATGCTGAACCAGAATACAAAATTTATATAATTCTAGTCACCCGTAACTGCACCGTTTATTTCAGTATTCTCTCAAAGTGAGAAGACGTTAGTTTTGTCACCAAACTTAAGAATACCAAAAAAATTCACAGCAATTTTGTCTTTTTCAAAGATTTTTATCTCTCATATATATTCGGATCGATATATTCCGCAGTCTTCTATTGATAAATAAACTATCAAAATAGTCACACATATCTTCCTTTCCTTCTATTCAGAAACTTTTCATTTCAGGTTCTTTTTTTAAAGATATTTCTGAGAAATGTGAAAGATGAAATTGTACGAATTCCTAAACGAAACATTTTTTTTTGTTACTTTCCATAATAATAAAAGGAAGAAAAAAAATCATAAAAAGACATTTGCTGGTATCAGTTCTAAACATTAAAATAAATTTACTTGATCAAATATCAATAGCTTTCACTGTGAGAAATTCACTACTTAAACTCAGCTTCTTTGACAAAATTTTGTAGCCATTTTTTTAAAATAAATAATTAATAAAGTGATTGATTAAACAATCGTTTGAAATTTCCATCAAATATATAGTTCAAATAAAAATTAAATCATCAATAGATTCATTTTATTTTTTAAAATATCTTAAAATTCTAATTGCTAACTATCTCTCTTTACTGATTATATGCAACATACAACTTTATTTACAACACACTAATATCTCTAATAACTAAATTCCGTGGCACTCACACGATTAACTACAACGTTTAATAAAAAAATATGATTTATTAAATTCAATGTTTCCAATCAAAGAGAAAATTGTTTACAAGTTTTAAGAAAGAAAAAATATAAAATGAAGTAACTTCTTCATCATAAGAAACAGGATTTTTAAATTTAGGTTTATCATTGCAAATAGTTAATTTGAATTTTAATAAATAAACATTTTTTAAAACAGAAAACCCTTACTTGCTTATTTTTGTTCAATTTTTATAACAAACGCTATTTTAATTATAAAGACTTCACGGAATTCTAGTTAGTTCAAATCACATTGCAGAATTTTCAGTATTAAATAAGAACTTTTTTTAGTAAAATAGGAGAAATGAACGTTCTTTTTTTTTTTTTCAATTATCACAATTTCCAGGAAGAAAAAAATTATTTAATTTCAATACCATTAAAAAAACGTATTAAAGAATATTAACAAAATTACATAACTACATTTTAAAATGCATGAAAAAAAATTCTCAATCAGGGTTAATTAAATAAGCAATTTTCTCATCTTAACTCACCCAAATAAGTGCTGGCACCCGTGAGGACAAAAAGCAGTTTAAGAGCATCTAGCATTGGCAGTCCTGTCCGAGCTTATGTATTATGAGGGAGGCGGGCGTATGGGGGGCTCAGAGGACAGCGTGGGCCCCCCTGATCCGAACACCGAATCTGGTATCCAGCAGCAGTCCGGTATTATCCGTAAGTGCACCACACAACAGGAGAAACACCGTCAACTTCGGCGACGGTAGCACCACTGGCAAGAGAGCGGGACTGGCACATCGATTCCACCGCTGTTAGCTCCTCTCGATTCTGCCTTTCTTGCACAGTTGAGTTAGATGCGCCAGGAAAAAAGGGGGGCGTGGGGCAGATAGTTCCCGATTTTTCCATTTCGGACACTCCTGCCGGCTTTTATTTATTTTTTCCCCCTTCCAAAGTCCGGATAAGGGAAATTGAAATCTGATGCCGTTCACTACGAATAAAGAGTTCACCTGATAGAGCCTATCGTTTAAAATAAATACACAAAAGAAGTTCCACTTGACTACATTCCTCTTTTTGGAAACTTTTCGGAACTTCGGGGGATTCGATTCAAACAAAATGGTGTTTTCTTGACATTCTCGGTAATTTATTGCTGATTTCTAAAAGCTATTTGAATAAGTCTCGTCGTACTTTAATTCGCTCACAAAGCAACTTCAGGGTAATCAAGTTGAATTTTTTTTTATTAAGTGATATGACATAATGTCTAAATCATTCTAAAATCAAGCATCATTTTTCAATCATTGTAATAAGAGCATAAAAAAAAAAACTTAATGTATTGAAAATATTTGTAATAGAAACCAAAACTTTTTCTCCTATAAAATGAAAGATATTGCTAAGTCTATTAGACGTATTGAGATCGTGAATAATTAGACTAGCAGATGAATGGACTAACCATTAGCGAATTTCTAGACAATAGGAGAAATTAAAAAAATACACCAATAGACGTAGAAATATTATTTGAATATTTAAATTAGCAACCTACTAATTTAAAAATTAATTTATAGATTCATTTTATGATGTAAAATTCAAATATTCTGAACTAACTAAATCTAAATTGAATTTAAGACAGTATTTCAAGAATAAAACAGCAAGAGTAGCATCAAGAGTAAAAGAATAAAACAGCGGTTCAGCTTCATACATTTAAGAGTTACCAAAAGTGGAGCACTACGTGATAGGATTCTTTTTAATTTCTGAACACTTATGCGATTGAACACCACATGGTGTTTTTCTTTTGCTTTAGGTTCATTCCAATAACAAACAAGCATATTACCATCCACGCATTGAAGAAACGGAGAGTTGCATCACTGACATTTAACAAAATGGTCATTAAAAATATAGGCAAAAGCCGAAATGCTAATTATAAACTTAAAAAAGAATGAATAAAAACCCGTGTTTTCTATTAAAATTACTTCTTACGTGAATTTTGGGACACGCTGTAATCTAATTAAATAAACTTAACATGGTTTTTCAAATTTCTTTCGCCAAGGAAAATAAAAAAGCCGTAACCAAGGAAAGTTTAAGTGCCTTATACTACAAAGCTTAAATTTAAACTATTTCTATCATCTTACCGAGAAGAATTATCTGGGCTTTAGAACGGACAAATAAATTAAATATTTTAAAAAAAAGTTATTAAACTTCTTTAAAATTTGTCACTTTGGCGACATTTTTCCGCCTAGTTAAAAATCTCTGCTTTATTCTCAGTTTCTGCAAATTTATGAGCCCCGATAACATAGCATTAGAGCAAGTTGTTAAATATTAAAAAATTAGACGACAAACCCATTTCCTTTTCAGAAATATCTGGCTTTTCTTCATAGTGAAGTTTTGCATCTTTTCAAGCTTAAGCATCGAGAGGATAAGCTATAGATAGGCTTAACTTGACCTAATGGACACGAGTAACTGCTGCAAACTCAGATCAGTTACGCAAAAAGCGTATTCGCAAATTATTCGCAAAAAAGCATCATTTCATATGACGACAGAGCTTTTGAAAAACAGCCTAAAGTCGAAATGGTAACAACTTTAATAAAACTCACTGTAAAAATTGATTGTAATTAAATAAAGAGTCAACGAACTTTTACAACGTTTTAAGTGAAACGATAAATAAATATCAATGATGTCGGGGTAACTAAAAATAAAGTATTTATATAAAAAATATAAATAAGAAATTAATTATTTTTAATAATGCCATAAAATAAAAGCTTGGAGACTTAACCAAGTTCATTTAGCCTTTTTTCACAGAAAAACAGACAATTGATGCTTAGTTAAGGGAGGGTGGAGGGATTTAAAAGCCATTAAAAGTCAGTTACTCATTCTTCACGAATTTTCAAAAATGTAATTTTCTTCTTGGAAAAGAAAGAAACTTATTATAAATATGTTCCCTGACATAATTAAGGAACGTTTAACGCAAAGCATTTCATAAATTACCAATTAAATGCGTGTCACGTGTCAAATGGGATGTATTAAATATTCATGTCCAACAATGAATTCAGCATCCAACAAGTCTGATAGATAAATTTCAATTATAGGCACTTTAACGTAGAATTGGTATCCAAATAAATGTTTAAAAAAAGGACATTTCATATTTTTATGTGATTACAGAATTGCACAGTATTTTTAAGGACCAATCAATTTAAAACCAACTCAAAAAGAAATATCATCGACTTGTGGTAATGTGGGTCGCAATAATCATAGCACAACAACCATAGAAGTTATTTACTTTTCTGCCACAAGTTCTGGATCTTTTTCAATTCATTGTCCATTTGACTCTGATTGATTGCATTGAAAGTTGTTGGAAAAATTATAAATTTTTAGATAACAGGGATTTTAGATTCTTTTATAAATCGTTACAAAAAAATCAAGATTTATTAGGAACAGTATATTAATATTTTTTTAATAAACTGTAATCGGAGAAAACTTTCTTTCCTTCCAAATTTAAAGACGTCTGCTTTTCCGTAACAGAAACTAATAATCCTTTACACGTGAAGAAAAATTGGTTCGTACCATAAAACGGAGCAAGCTTGCTTCAACTTTGAAAATGTGTTAAATTGCACCAAATTTCCGTTCAAGTTGAACTCTAGTACAGCGGTTCCCAAACGGTGTTCCGTAGAACACTAAGGATACGTGAAAGGGTCACAGGGGTTGGTCCAAGAATTAAGGACTTAATTTATTTTTTTCACCAGCGATGATTTTCGAAACCTGTAATTAAATTCATATCCGATTTATACTCATTATTTATTTAATATTTTCGCACTTTTAAGTAATTATTTAATTAAAATGCTTGTGAAGAAAGAAAAGTGAAATTGAAAAAATTCTAATAAATATATATATTGAATGAATAATGAAAATGACGCATATAAGAAAAATTGTATTATTTTGCATAGAATAAAAATAACCAAATTCAACAAAGAAAAAATATGTATCTCTAATAACAATTCTCAGCGCTTATTTCGGTTTCCCCCCGTCTTTATTTCAATGCAAACCTGGTTTTAGTTCATGTATATTTAATTTATAAGTTACACTAAAATCAAATTAGCAGACTGCGTGCATGTCCACGTCTGTTAATTTAACCGCTGATTTAATAGTATTAAAAAAAATGATACGATGAAAAGAATTCATATTTTATTTATTCATTTCATATTTTCATAATAATAAATAAAAATTTAATAATTAAATATTTTCATTTATTCACTTCCGACAAAAGATGATCGATCCATAGCCTCAAAAAAAATTAAAAGATAGTATGGAATAGAAAAATAGGAATTTTATTTTGAGTCTTGTAATTTTTCCAATTTTTCCGCAAAACTTCCCCATTTACTTTAAAAATGAATTAAATTTTACAACAAACACAGTGTTAAGGTCAAAAAGCAATTTGCACACCAACTCGAATTTTTTACCAATACACGCGGCCAAATATATCTACTAGACTGGACCTTTCTGACATAGATCTGTTTGATTGACTAAACATACTTTTAAAACATGCAAGGATTTATAAATCAATGTATTTAGCTCCTCGGGAAAGCCATTACATCGAATATCTCTTAAGGTTTCGTGTCCTTATTTGCGCTGCTGACATAAATAATTCCAAGAAGATAAAAACGAGAAAAACGTGCCACAAGAAAAAGGAAAATAAGGAACTATTTACGTACGAAAAACAAAACTGTAGACTTAGCCTTAGTGAGAAAGACCAAATGAAATGTTTTTTTTTCCTTTCAAAGAAAGGATATTTAAGAGTAAGAAGCACTACATGTAGAAGTCCGAGGGGGGGAGGGAGGAAACCCTTATAAAGAAGAGGCGAGTAAAATAAATAAAATTCTAGGAAATGAACAAACAATGAGTGAGTACTGGCCACATGTCCAGTGGCCGAGTAATTCAAGGAGAACTCATTTCAAGAGAGCAATAAAGAAAGGCTAAGTCCAAAGGAGTGCCTTAAATGGAAAGGGAGGGGGGAGGCAACGAGCAATTTCCAGAGCAATTCTAACGACTGTCAATTATCAGAGGGAACAGGCTCTGGGAATGAGGTGTCTTGGGACCACAAAAGGATGCGGATGGTTGGAATTGATACTGCTTGGCTGAATGGTGAAGGACCGGTTCTCATCCCGAAATTGAATAATGTTTTGTTCTTTCCAATTCCTGATGTTAGATGGGCTTTTAAATGTTGCAGGAAAAAATAGTATGTTGAAATCAAATGAGCAATTTTCAATCGGAAAAAAAAAATGCAACTAATTTCTTCATTAAGCAGAGAAGAATTTAAAGAATTCATAGTATCAGACATTCAATCTTGTTGTGCGCGTATCTCTTGTATGAAAATATGCAGAAGCATGCATGGCTTTCAGTAATCTTATTGCGTATAAAAGCATATTAGTAGAACCTGAAGTCAATTGAACATAATACATAAACATAAAAAAGGTGTATTTCAGATAACTGATGTTTCTATCAACATAAATCGAGGTATAGAGAGAAATAAAAATTGTTTTTCTTTAAAGATTATATATATTGAGTAAAATATTAATATATTAATAAAAATTTTATCAGCTTGTTTATAGAACGAAATTGAAAGGTGCCGTTTTCTACGAATTTAACAGAAAGCCTAATTAAGAAGTTCAATACAATGATTTTTGTTAATAGATTTAGAATATCAATTTGATTAAACCAAACTCAGACTAGGAACTTAGGTTATTATTTTGAGACACGTAGCTCGTTATTAAAAATTTGCTGGGAACCAACATTTAATTGGTTATTTGCAATCTTTTTTTCTTCCGGGGTTTAAAAAATACAATACAAAGGCATAGACAACATTGTTATTAAATACAAGGCAAAAATTTTACATGCTGGCATAATTATAGAACTGAGTAGATGAACACAATGTGAAAATTTTTGGTTTTTAATAAAAGGCTAACTCCTGTGATTCAAAACATTTATTTATTTATAACCGACGTTGAACAGCCAGCCCAATTTTGAGTTTACGACTACCAATGGTCAACTCCCTAGTCTTGTAATTTTGAAACCAATCCAGAAGACAAGGGAACTCCTGGGCCAAGTATTGGGAGACATTTGCCTTCGGGGAGGACTTTTAGATGGAATTAATCATTCATTTGCATGGAGAGAGGAAACCACGAAAATCTCCCACGGTTAGTCAGGCAGGAAGTAGACTCGAACCCACTCGCCTTCTACTGAGGATATTTTACGTTTGCACTACAGTCGTTGCCAGCCGAGTACGGAATTCGTATCTCACGCAATTATTAAACCTTTTCCTGCCTCCAAACTTTCGAATAATTGATCGAATTGAATGCATTGTAATTTAATGTCACAAGAACAGGTGCATATTAAACATGCAGAAATTCATAGAACATACGTACACAAGTTAAGGAAATTTCAATCCAAATTTGATATATTTTTTTAAAGTTTTATCAATTTAGACCAAACATGCAGCTAAGCTTATTAATTCTGCAAAAACATTATAGAAAATAAATTCAATAAAAATGAAGACATCAATAACAGAAACTGTTTCAATCAAGTAATTTCGAGAAAGAAAAAAAAACTGACAAATTAACATTTCAACATCACCCGATAGATTAAAACGAAAATGAAGACATATATCTGAGGAAACGAAACAAAACAAAATAATAATAATAAAAAAAAAAAAAAAAACACCAAATGATACAGGAAACAGATTAGATAAAGCTAACCGAAAATAAAAATCCGAGAAAACATAGAGGTTACAAGATTGCAGTGGAAGAATCTCAATAATACAGAGCGAACAGGCCTCGAAATTATGTTTCGCATCTAAAGGGAAAAATCTTTTTCTTTACATAATAAAAAGAAAGACTAGTAGAGAAGTGATTAAATTTTGGGGCTGCGGCACGTGTTTCGTCTTGTTTTGCAATTTAGCTTTCGTGAAATCAGAATTTTTAAGATGGGATATTGTCAGGAAAGTTTCAGGGCCTTGAGGAAATGCAACAACGAAGAATATGCATCTGATGTTGACAGTATGGACCCTTCTCTAGATGAAAATGAAAATTAGAGCTAGTTTGAACTCTTGTAAACAAACATAACTCGGAAATGCCAGAAAGTAAACAGCAAAACTTGTTTAGTCAGGGTTGCGCAAAACTGAAATAATTTTTAAGATTTACGGAAGCAACATTTTACCAACGTCAAATGTTATCAAAGAATTTCTAAAGCAAGACAAAATATTAATAAAATATAAAAATAAATCATTAAAAAATATAAATAATTTGGCTCAAACTATAAAATCCAGAAGAAATAAAAATATTCTAGGTGAAATATTTTCGAAAAAATATGCAATTAAAATAATTAAATTAAACACAATTTTAATTAAATTTTATTATAGAAACAACAATAAATTGATTCAGAACATTTCACTATTAATTTCAGTTCAAAATTATTTCCTTTAAAATTAGGCACTATTTTTAAAAATTGTAACAGTCGTTTTATAATTAAAAAATAAATAAATAAATAAAATAAAAAACCTCAGGTAAAAAATCATACTTTCAAAAATAGGAAAGCTTTTGCATTTATTTCGATATTTTAGAAGACTTTCTCCATAATTTGAGTGAATAACGCATGGAAAATAAATCTGATAATGTTAATTTTGGAAGATGAAAAAGCCACAAAACAAGATAATTGTCTTTTAAAATCAATCATAAAACAATTTTTGTTTTGAGAAGAATGAGCATATTAATAGATAAATCGGATGTAGAAACCATTAGTTTCTAACGAACAATAATTCAATACTCCAATAAGGATGTTTTTTTTTACTCGCCTCTTTTAAATGGAAGCAGCAGCTTTTGTAACTGAGATAATGAACCTCCAGCATCGATAAAAATCGAACTATAAGAACATCCCTCTGAGTTTAGAATAAACATTTGCGAAGGATAAATCGGTTTGTCAGTTAATCAGATTTAGACACTGATGCCATATTTTTAAAAGGAAGAAAATCTCTTCAGTATCGATAATCTTCTTGATTTTGGTGATTTGCAACGACACCAAATTCAGTGACCATGCTGGAAACCAGATGAACAGAAAGTGGAAGTAATGAGACAACAAAACTATGCCAGTTTAGTATGCACAAGTTGCTGGTTGATAGAAAAACATATTAAAGAAATTACTATGAAGTACTTCATATTCAATGTACTCGTAAATAATATATCAAATAATTGATCTTGAAGTTTTTCAACCATCAACAACGTCGGTACACAATACCTATTGATAGCAATAGGCGAAATCATTCTCGTCGCTTTAAGTACATAAAATTTTATCGCCATTTGATTTAATTTAGCAGATATTTTTTCAATCGCATGTGTTGAAATTAATCAAAAAAGTGCCCATTTAATTCAAAGCAATAGAAATGCTTAACATAGAGTTATGTTTAAAAAAGATTACCACGATAAACCTTAAAAAAATGAAAACACTCGAAAGATTTACTAATGAATATTTTAAGTTTCGAGCAAAACATAATTTTTATTTTAAAGATAAGCATTAGTTTAAAGTATACATTCGAGGTTAACGAGGAAAGAATGTGAATATAATATTTCTAAGTATCTGCACATACAACAAATTTTAAACATAAACTGAATTAAAACTAGGCGAAGAAAAATATCAAAGGACGTTTTCAATTTAAGCGCCGAAATATGTTGATAAGCGCAACATTTGAAAAAGCAATATCGAACCAAGCTTAAAGTCAATTTAATTAACAAAAGTGAGGGAAGGTAATTCCCAATTGATGCAAGTAGGAAATTCCCTGTCAAGAAAGCAATCAATGGCCATTAAAAAGAATGGCACTGTACAGAAAACAGAAGTTGCAAACCACTATGGCGTAAAATTCTTAAAAGACTTCAAAAGATTTTTCCGATAATCGTCGAGAATGTGCAGGAAGGTGAGATGAAAACGATGGCAGCCAAAAATCGGGCAGAATGGAATAAAAGGTCTAAAAAGAGAGTGTTGGCAGAACCTTTTCCGGCTTCAGCAAAAGAGGGTCAGTGGTCCCTATTCAAGCTCCATTGCCAAGATAACGACGACACTCTAAAGGCAATCCATTTCTCACACGGCCTGGAAAAGTAAAGGGGGCTTGTTTGTTGGGAAAAAGAATCGATTTTACAAGATTTATCTCCTCCTACATTTGTAACACTTTTCAGCCCCAGGAACCATCCCCATTGCTCTAAGTAGGCTGACACTCGCACACGAGTGACTTTTTTTTCCCCTCTCCCATTTCATACGCTTCAAGTATCACTATAGCTATCTTTTAAATTTCAGAGGAACTATTTTTTTCCCGTGCATTTTTATAGCTGTATCATAAGCAAAGTTTTGCGAAATATTTTTACATAACCTGAACATGTTAGATGACACAATGTCGCCAACGTAATCAGTTTCTTATCTCATAGTTTGTTGCTAGCATATAGTAATATAAAATTTTTATTTGAATCAGGGAAAAGTTTCAGTCATTTGACGAACTTAGTTAAACCGTAAGACGAAATAAAAACATAAAAAAAGTTGGAGATAGAGAATCAAGTTGCGAGGAAATGAAAATATATAACTTTAATACTAAAGAATATTTCAGCAAGTAAATGGGAGCATTTTAATTCAACCTCTTCTGAACTTGTAAAAGAATGAGCAATAAGTGATACCTGTACGAAACTGATGAGTCAAAAATTAAAAATCAAGGGGGGGGGGAATTGTTTATGTACATGAGGGTTGATTCTGAGGAAAAACAAATTTCAAGGTGGATAGGAATCGTTTTTCTCAAGAACAGCTTATCTTCACTGTGTAATAACTGTCGGGGAAGACCATTTTTCACGCGTTTGATTTGCCAAAATTTAGTAAACCTCAAAATGCAACAGATGACGATCCAATCGTCATATCCGTAAAGAAAAAAATGGGCATAAATTGTTTCCCCCCCTTGATCTTCAATTGATATTCATTAAATTAGATTTATTAGATTGGATTGATATTCATTAAAAAAATTCATTTAAAAATACACATAAATGTGGTTATCAAACATAATGTGTGAAATCGTAATCCAAGGAGCTTTAACAAAAAGAAATAAAAAAAGGGGTGATGAATTTAACTTCATAGCAGGATAGAACATAATACTGAGCTTCCTAAAAATTGTCCAGAAAGCTATGTTTTAAAAATAACGTTGAAAAATTATCCAGATATTTTTTTCCGAAACAGCCCAATAATGGAGCTTTAAATCGACCGCCTCTAAGCGTTAAGTATCACTATTGGCTACGTCAGCAAGAGCTAAAACCATAAATTTCTAGATAAGATAAAAGAATGGATTTAAATAAAAGCCCCCTACATTCAACGTGGAAGTTGTTCACCCGTTGAAAATACAGCAGTAAATATATAAATGAAATCCTCATTTTTTTTCCCTATAAAAGAGGGTTTTTCATAGATGAAAAAGATATTTTAATGTGATTAATAGAGTTTTAAAAAACGCTTGTCCTTTTAATCAAAGGAGAACAAGAGAGAAAAAAAAACTTAACGCCTAGCCAAGCTCTTTTTATTCTGTTATAGACTTTTTAAATGTTATGTTTATGCATCTCCAAGATCAGATATAACATTTTTCATTGCGTTTTTCACACAAAACAGTCATCGCCATATTTATTCACCAACAATCATAAGATTTTGGAACAGATCCGGCGAAGCGACAAAAAAATAAATATTAATTTAATGAAATTGAAAAACTCTGTTTTGTTTTAAGAAATTACCTAGTCATTTTCAACATAAAATGTTAAAAAGAAGTTGCCAGAAAACTTTTCTCGGTTTTGACAACAAAGAAAAACTTTCTACCAAATTCCAAAACTAGTCATTAAACTAACATTAAACTGAAGAAGAAGCAGCAAATGTCGAAAGATAATTTATGTCCCAAAAGAAAGAAATGAAAAAGAGAAACCTTTCAACTGTCGACTTCTGCTACTGGTGGAGCTCCAAAATCCAAAGAAACTGGAGATATATAACTTAATAAACTCTCCTGGATTCACAAGAACATAAGAAGTGAAAAAAAGAAAAAGATCAATATGGAAAGAAAAGAAGAAAAAAATGCACGCATTTCCTGAAGAACAATGTATCAAATAGAGAGGAAAAACCAAGATGCTTCAAACGTGAATAAAGAATGGGTCACACTAAGTGATTAAGTGAACAATGATCCGGTTTTTAACATTTTGGTATTTCTGTTTTCTTAAACAATTAAGTTACATTGTGACAAAGGATATTTCTTTTTATAAATATGTTATCGGAAAATGAGTATAACCAGTCTTGTGAGTAGAAGTTTTTTTTTTTCTGCTAGTGTAGAGAAAAAGCATCTGAACATATTTGCGCAAAAAATATATAGAATTCGTGGAAAAATATGGAATTTTTATGTGAATGAATATTGTTTATTTTTCTTCTACTCTTGAGTTGACAGCTCGTGGTGGGTCTAGGTATTTCAGAGAATTTTCTTTCTCCATGTATATATATATATATATATATATATATATATATATATATATATATATATATATATATATATATATATATATATATATATATATATATATATATATATATATATATATATATATATATATTAGTTACTAAACAAATATCTTAGATTATCGAAATTATATATTTGCACTAAAATATTAACCCTCCCCTTCAAAAACAAAATATTTTTCAATGATGAATAACTGTTTTTCTTAGATCTAAATAACAGCAAATAAGTGAGAGTTTGAAAAATTATTGTTTTGCAGTGAGCCGTGTTTGGGAGACTTAAACGCAGAAAAAGGTACCAGTGTTTCATGCTGTATTTCATAACAATAAATTATTAAAATGCTAAATATAATATTTTTACACTTATTTTGACCTAAATTAAAACAAAATAATAAAAAAAAGTATAAAAAATGTGTTTAATAAAAATTTCGCGTCAAAGGGCTAAGTCAGCCTCAAAGGAATAGATCGAAATACATCGAAATAAAAACAAAATTAGCAATTTTTGAAAAATTTAATAGGACAGTAGAATTTATGACACCTTTAGTTTTGCATATAGATTCTAAGTTCATCAAAATTAAACTAATCTACTCTAAAAGAACGTTAGACGGTGTTATTTTTCTCAAAAGGTTAATCAAGCTTCGAAGAGTCTGTGTATTCTCGCTAAATTTCATCAACTAAATTCATTTCCCTGAGTCACTCAAGATAGAAAGGAATTTTACACAATATTTCCCTCGTTAATTTTGTTTCGTCAGGGGATACGTTGCAAAATTCCAAACGCCTCCACATTACACCACCTCCACTAGATATATTCCAGAGATAATAATCTAGCTTAAATCCTTGCCCATGACCGAAAATGGAAAAGGGCCGCAGTGGGTGTTGGACTAGACCAAGGTAAATATTTTCCCAGAGATTTTCTCTCTCCAGCACTGAGCTTTTAAGCAACATATTCGGTAGCAGACAGCCATTAATGCCGATGAGGCAAATAATGACCTCCGCCGTCAAATTCAAACAGCTTTTCTATTCCGTCAGAGAAGAGATCCACACTGGAAGCGATAGTGTCAAGTTTCATCGAGATGGCATTTTGCATTATAATATATTCGAAAACATATGCTTGAGGGGGACTAAAAGCTAGATTACGAACGGGGTATTCTTGACACGAACGAAATAATTGCAATTATCAGTTCGGAAATAGGCTGATCTTAGTAGACAGAGAAATTACAGAATCGCATAATCCCATGCATAGTGCTCACAAATATGGAGAGAATGAAGCTGGCAAGGGAAACGAGGATTAATGAATCGCCCTATCAGTGAGCTATATGGGTGTACACAAAATCCTTAAACATGTAGGTCACAAGTAGGCCGTTTTATCTCGAATTGAGATGAAAACCCAGCAAATAAACATACATGACACTAAAAAAAATATATAATAGTTTAAACTATTCTAATTATATTAATTTAGGAGTCAGTTAAACCATATTCATATTTGCTGTATATGTAAATTATAGTATTATAATATATTATAACATTATAAATTAAATTTAAAACTGGAAAATAAATTGTAGTTTCTCAGTTTATATATGTATATATATTACTCAGTTTTCATATTGTTATAATATATATTACGTAATTATAGAATTTCGTAAATTTAATCGCACAATACTGCGGTTCAATTTGAATTGAAGTTTGGTTAAAATGCAAGTTTTCATAAATTTGCATCTTATCATGGTTTGACATTGAACTGGTTTTGCTGTCAGAATATCTTAGATTCCAGTTTGAAAAATCGATTTATTGAGGGGTAAAAATAGGGTCAGACGAAAAAGTAGGACAACTGGTTGAAAATCTTTTACAGAGTGAGGGAAAAAAAAACAAACTTGGTCCTATCCATTGGCGAACAATGTCTTCGCTCAAATAGAAATATAAATGAAATAAAGAAAAGAGTAAACAAGAAAAAAAAATTTGTTGTTCAGATTTATTGTACCGCTAACGAAGCAAAAGGAAAGTAGGCCAAACTTTCGTTTAGTTAAGAGCTGATTAACTGATTTCTCATAAAATATAACGAAAAAGAAGTACCGAAAGCTGCTTTTTGAATCACAATTAGAAATTTAACTTAGTTTTTTCAAAATCGATAGAATCAGAGGATACGTCTTTTCAAGAATCTGAATCAGTTCAAAAAGTTATTGCCCGATACAGTTCAATACCGTTCCTAAAATAATAGGTAATTTTGGGTCATTAAAAATTTGAAACGTAGTAAGAAATTTGTTCACATAAAATTTTTAATATAGTATTGACTGGAATTTAGTTGTTCCCGTGCTTAACAGACTTTACATTAAAAAGTAAAACATTGGAAAGTAGTTAAAACAGAAACTATTAAGAGGTCGGAAGCTATACCAGGAGAGAAGCTTTTCACCGCAAATTCTATTTCAACTCCATAACTAATTTAAAATGTAAATGAAATAAAAAGTAAGTTCAAACAAGCGTAGAGCAGGTCATGAAGTTTCAATTGCAGAAAAAAAAGTTCAAAATATCAAAATGCAGTTACATTATACGAAGAGACTCCATTGCGGAATTCTAAATTATCTTTCCATAATTTGTTTCTCCCATGGATATGGAGTCCTCTTAGCTTGCGGTACGACACCATGTTGACGATATAAATATATAGTTGAAATATACGTATGAACAGACAAATTTATCAACAGAAACAGATTCATAACAGAACTTTAAGGCAAGTTTAAATTAAACTTTGAGCTTTTTTTCACAAGTTACATTGGTTGCAATAGCAGAGGTAGACATCAATAATATTTCTCAACCTAAAACAATCTCAATCTCAGTAGCATGTTTACCGACTTTTAACAAGTTATAGATAGCTGTTTGCTAGCACATTTTAGATCAAATCAATTTTGTTTTTAACATTCTGAAAACATATATTCTTTAGTGAATGTGTAGATCTTAAGATATAAATTGCTTTCGAAGAATCACTCTGAGGAGGAGGTAAAAATATTGGAAGTAAACCAAGATAAGAACAAAAATTTGTTTAACAAGAGAAATTGGCAAAACAAGAACGAGAATCAATTTTCCATTAAGAAGCATAACCGTTCAAGAAATACCTAAGAAAAAGAGAAACAACACTTAAAGGATAAACAGAAAAAACTAAAATGGGGGCTAGCAGAGTCCAATCAATCTTGGGAAAGTATCCAACCTGCTACTTACAGGGCTTTTCCAACAAGCGGCTCGTTCCGGACAAGTTCCTAAGACTTTCCTCTGCGCAGTTAACTCAATCCCTGTTCTTTGCGTGTTTTCTCCTCAGGCATAAACTTTTTAAAAACAATGTAACAAGAAGGGGAATATATATATATATATTCACGATAAAATGGAATGGTTGGAGGACCGGAAAACAGGAAGTTTGATGCAGAAAAGCAAAGCCCGAACAGCAAAAAAATAGAGACTATATTTTCGAGAAACAGGAGGGATAAAAAGAAATTTCTTACAAATGAGATGACTTTTTGTATACATTTTGTAGATCGAATCTTTCTACTTTTAGCTAAAGATTTAACTTCGATTTTTTTTTCTTTTTCTCTTTAACTACTTTGTTCGATAAATATTCCGAACTCATATGCAAATTCAGGAAAAAAATTGTAAAACACGGAACGTGATAAAACATTTTTTCCCTTTAGCTAAAGGGGAGTTTTTTTTTTCCTTAAAAAAAAAAAAAAGGTCGTACTTTTATACAAGCATAAATTTGATTCACCTAAAAGAAATCATAAAGCAAAAACTAAATTAAAAAGAAGAAAAAAAATGCAGTCTAAATATTCTTGAAGGACCATGGAGTTGTATTGTTGTCACCATGGAGTTGTATTGAATTTACCGGCGGCTATTCCGAAATTGCTTTAAAAAAAACTAGTCTTTAATCCTATATTTAAACAGTTTTAGGTTTTAAAAAAGTGGAGTACTAAACGTTTATTAACTGAAAGATTACTCTCAATTTCAAAATAATAAAAAAAGCAGAATACATAAGCATAGGCGATTTAACAGAGCCTTAATATATTTAACAAAAAAAAAAAAACCTTTAAAAGTTTTTTATCTGCTTTTTACCTTCAACTTAAAAATATTTGGCTAATACCTTTTAATTTCATAGCAAATTTCTAAATTAATGTGCTGCTTACGAGACTTTTTCGTAGAAGAAGAATACAAAAATTAAAATTTAATTTACAAAGTTCAACGATAATTTAAAATATAGTGCAAAAAAAAAATTAAAAGACTTCACGTGTAATAAATTAAAATCAATATACATTTTTAGTTATGAATAGAAAGAAGAAAAAAAAGTAAATATTAAACAAATATGAAGAGAAGATGGAGAAAAGCCCCTTGTCGTAAAACAAATTGCTTTCCCGCAATACGAGAAAGAGAGAACGAAGAAGTGATGCTCTGAGGGAAAACTTCAGATATTAGGTGCAGGGGTCAAAAGAATTCAAACAGATCGCGAACAAACGAAAAAATTTTATAACATGCAAATTGTTCGACAAAGAATCTGAATACTTACTTTATTTTGCACTAAAAACTGTTCTGATTAGAAATAAATTTCTGCCTTGAGTGTTTTTTTTTTCTTCTTGTGGAAGTAAGCATGCAAAAATAAAAAGCTTTGATTTTTATTTTAGTTATTTAAACCCTAAAACCAAATTTTCTTATAAAGCAAAGTACTAGTTTTAGGGAATAAATTATATTCTGTCTGGATAAATACTTCTTTTTTAGTTTTTACACCGACTTCCACAGCTGGCAATATGAAAAATAAAATAAAAATACATATTTTACGAAGCAATATAAATTTTATGCAGACGATTGGATGATATTAATATTTTAGGCGAGGAAAATTGAGAATTTTCATAGTTAATAAAATATTAAAGCAATATAGCAGTAGTAACTATAACTTTACTATTTTACATTTATAATTGATATTAAAAAAGACATGAATGTAAAAAATGTTTCTCATAATGCTTTATTATATTTTTTGAACTCATAATTCTGAATAGATATATATACTGATTTAATTTTGGATAGTTACAACAGATATTTTAATTTCTTACACAAAAGCTTCAAGCTGATTACAACAGTATAGTTTGCGTCATTATTTAATAGTAATACTTATATAATTACGCAAGTAAACAGAGTAATAAAAAAAAAATTTAGATACCGATTTCCTCCGAAACTTTAAAAACCACGTTAATCAAGAACCAAGAGAAATTCAGATTAAATTAAGCGACCAAGAGAAACTGTAAAATTCATGTAGAGTTAACAGTTAAACATTCCTTATTTCAATCTTAAGTAATCTCATTAAATTACAATGAATCAAGTTAAGAAAAGAATCAAATACAGCAGCTTTCACACGAAATAAGCGGAAGGACTGGGAATAAACTAGAGCAAAAGCAGATTCGTCGAATTGCAGTAGAAGATCTAGGAAGCGTCCTAGTAGTTAGTCAAGAAACAGCTTCGAATAGTTCGGAGGGATTAAAAATCAATATCCGTCTATCTGCGCTACCCGGAGTCCTGAGTTCGTTGCACAGATCAAATGCTCAGAGCAAATTGATATTTCATGAGGATAATAAAAAGGAAAAAAAAAGTTCGGGAAAAAAATGGAAAGCAAGGAAAGAACGATAAAATAGCGAACTAGAAATAACGAAGTGACTATAAATTCTACAATAAATCTTCTTGTTTAGATAAATCTCAAAGAAAAAAAAATAAAATCTGACCATTTGTTTAAATAGAAACATTAAATTAAAAGGAAAAAAAATCTAAAGAATCTAAAAATCCAATCTTTAGATAAAAATACATCTAATCACATTAATCTGTTATTAATGTGAATTTAATTTATTTTATTTTATATATTTATAACCGTCGATGAACAGCCACCCAATTTAGAGTTCACAACTATCAATGTTCAACTCCGTAGCCCAATAATTTTGAACATAACTCAGAAGACAAGAGATCAAGCAGTGATTCTCTTGAATTATCAACTCCTAGAAATTTGCCTTTGTGGAGGATTTTTTGATGAAACTAACCCAAATTTGCGTTACATGGAGGGAAAAAGCCTGACGGCAAGGGGACTCTAGCCCATGATCTGTCTACCACTGAAGATATTTCAAGTGAGCACAGTGGTCTGTGGGAGCCGGGTGCAAAAAAGTTTCAATTGTTATAATTTTAGACATGATTGCCATCTTTAAAATGATGTAAAAAAATTTTTACATTGAAATTCAAAAATTCTCCACAATAATTAAATTAAAAAATGCGTAAAAAATATTTTGTAAAAGTTAATTTTTACGCGGAATTATCTTTGGACAAACGAATTTTATAATTGTGTGCAAAAATTTTTCAATTTGTTTAAAAAGTTCGAGCTATGGTGAAATACTCAAAAAAGTAAAATTAACATTAAGGATTCTAAATTTTGAACCACTCTTCTGACCAAAATATTGGGACCCTATTTCCCTGTCTATATTTTGGGGGTCAGAAATCCGAATCCGTCGAAATTCAAAGAAAGTACGTTTTCGTGCATGATTTTGAAACTGAAAACATCGTTCCCCTATCGAACTAATAAAATTCAGTTCTAGAACGTGCATATTCGAAGATTAAATTAAAGGTTATTCGGTGTTGTTCGTTTTTTTTTTTTTTTGTTTGCAACCAAATTGATTATCATTTTAACCATTAATTAACCATTTTAATCTTCATTTATAGAACCATGTATAAATCTTCCGAATAATCTGTAAAAGTTGACAGACCAGAAAAGATATATCAGGGATCTGTCCAGGTTTTTCTGAGAGGTACCTATTTCGTGAAAATTTAGACATAATTTGTGAAAAATTAAAAATTACATTAAAAATCAACAGGAAAATATGACAAAAATATGGATTTATAGTTTCTTACGGGATACAAAAATAAAATTTTAAGAAAAAGTATTTTGTGAAACTACCGTTTTTCCTAAAGTTGAATTTGTAAAGGTACCGCTAAACGGTAGTAAATTTGGCCTGGACAGACCCTTGTAATACATATTGCAAAAGCAAATTATGTATTAATTTTTTTCTTTTTTTGTTTTAGACAACATGTCAGATGGGTACTTATACTCCAATGGAAACAAGCATTTCACTCAGAATAAGAAGCTCTTTAACTAAAACAACACACTCGCGACATAAAGCTCTCGTTTTCAGTAGGAATACATACCACCTGGAAAATATTCTGAGTGACTCGATCCACATGCCATTGCTTAATGCAAAGATATGCCTCCAGCTGCACCAGCTTAAACAGAGATGGGAGAGGTCAAATATTTCCCATTATGGAACAAACCTCTGTTATCTCAATGTAGTGAGACTCTCTCGGGACATCCTATGTTGTCCGGATAATATCTTAAAATTCTGGACAAGAGGAAAACAAAGGAATAACTGGAATCTTTCATCGATCGAAAAGATGGCCTTCATCAGACAACGAAGAAACACAAAACGAAGGTACAAACAACATTTCGCAGTTGTTACGCAAGGGCACATTTGGTATGGTCTCGGGGTTAATGGACCAAACAAGAGTCCCTCGGAATTATCACGCCCCACTGCTTGGAATCATGGGCACGTACTGGTAATACGTCACTGAACTAGTAGAGATTTGTGTCTTAAAAAAAAAGTACAGTTAAAGAACTTTTAGACAAGACGAAAAATGTATAGAGGTGATTCTATTTAATCCCAAGAAAACTTCGCCAAACCTTTCAAGAATATTTTTATCAAAACGAAATTGGGTGCCTAGGGAGGCCACCGTTAGGAGTAGGTTTCGAAATGTTAAGAAATGGCATTTATTTTGTCAAAGTAAGCGACGAGTGTTCATAGTAAGTTCGAGTGGGAAAAAAAAATCATAATTCCAAAATATTTGAAAAGTATCAAAAGGACTTCTTTGGAATTTCCATATAAATTTTATGCTTTTCAGTTTTAATGAAAAATAAAATGAATAATAATGCAGAAATGTTTGAAAAGCACTAAAAAGACCTTTTTAGACACACACACACATATATATATATATATATATATATATATATATATATATATATATATATATATATATATATATATATATATATATATATATATATATATATATATATATAATGGTTTTAAAGCGATCTAACCAAACATTAAAAATTAGAACAGAAAAAAGAAGTGAGAAACAATAAAACTTTAAAAACTTTAAAACCCAAAGAACTAACAAAAATTTTTTACATCGCTTAATTAAAAAAAAAAAAAATAATAATACATACAAATCTTCAATTTACTAACGATATCTAATTAAATGTGATATTTAAAATAGTAGAGGACGGAAATTCCGTTGATTTATTCCAAGAAAAGAGATCTACCTAAAACTTAAATACTTTTACAAGAAAATCTAATGAGTTAAAAAAAAATCATTTGCGAATCAAAACAATTATTTTATACAAGAAGAAAACATGAGCAATTGAAAACCGAGTAAACATTTGGAGCTAAAGAAAAACTTCTTATTTTAAGAAAAAAGTTTGAGAAAAGAAAATTTTAATTGGAAGAGGGATTATTTTTTGTTAGAAAAAAATATATATAATCATTATACTTTATTTTAACTTTCTAAGTTTGTACGACATTATTAAAAACACAATCTTAATATAAGTTTCTGTGGAACTATATTTCAACAATTAATTTTAAGTAAAGAAAATCTCATAACTTTTAATTCAATTTAAAACTCATTTTATCAATCTAAAGATTGATAAAATGAGTTTTAAATAGATTGATAAAATGAGTTTTAAATTGATTGATAAAATGAGTTTTAAATTGATTGATAAAATGAGTTTTAACTTGCTAAAGCAAACATTTTCAAAATGATGTACTTCATTTTAAATAATAATAAAAAAATAGTATTTGAATAAGGTAAAGATACGTCAAATTTCGAAGGAAATATGTGTTTGAAATAAATAAATCCACAATTTAAAAAAAAAATCTTCATTTTCTTAAAGCTTGTATCAAAATAATCACAAGATATGAATCTCACTACCTATTTTCATTAATTTTTTTAAAAAAAAATTCTCAAAAACCTCAATGGTAACAAATGATACTTTTTACTTAACATTTATGTAATTTTGTAAATCACACTAGCAAAAAATATATTTTGTAAAACTCAAACGACTTTTCGAATTTTCATTATAACTATTCAAATTGAAGTTTAAAAAAGAAGAAACACATAAAACTTTGAAAAGCGAAAATCTATAACTATTATTTACTCGAGGCACAAGTACTGAAGCAAAAATATGCCTAGTACAAAGAAATCCCAAAATTACACTTTTTACTGGTTCATGCCATTTCTAACCTTTACAAAAATCGCTAACACAACTATGGTAAGTTAAAATCATTAAATAAATACCTGTTTACTTTTTTTGTTGTCTTTTCTTAAAGTTTAAAGTATTAAATTTAATACAACGAAAAAAATAAACAATCAATCAAATTCATAGTTAATCTACTGACTAAAGAGCAACTAAGTTACAATACACTGAACCAAGTTAAAATTACTAAGTAACTTGTATCGAACAAAGGTTCCATTATCCGGTCACTTAGTAAGTTAAGTTATATGAATTAGAGCAACCACTGTACACATTTGACACTGCTGCCTAAATCCCCTATCGTCATCGAGTCAATATGTACCTCAAATGGGTATGGCATAAGGACCAGGTAATTACCAGACGTTCTGATCAACAATCGATGGTTGAATTTATAGTCTTCGAAGTCCAATTTCCGCCCCCTACTTCGTGATATGTAACATTTCAAGCGATGGGCGAAGAAGCCATCGATGTCGGGCGAGCATATTAAAGGCGGGTACATTCTGAGATGGAACATTAATAATCAGAGGCAAAGGAACACTGAATCTCACTTAGAATATCCAAGGGAAAATATGCTTTCTTTTTGCGCTAATAAGGCCGGTGAAAGATGGTGATGGAATTTTTGAGAGAGGTTAAGTTTGTCGATACTCGTTGCGACTATCCGCTTTAGCAAAATGAGATTAACGGCGCTTTGCTAGCTAATTGCCTGTTAAGCTCACTAAAATTTCGGCAGTCAACTAAGGAGGGTGTTGAAAATGTAAATGGGGCATCAAAGTTTGGGAAGAAATATTAACTTACTGTTTACTAAAACAATGTGTTAAGATTCTAGATGTTAGTACAACAGCTACAAGGCTCTAGAAACGTTAAATAGAAAATGACAGATATACAATACAAAATAGACAGAGTAAAATAAAGCTTCAAAAATATTGGAAAAAAAAACATAAGATATAATTAAAGATGTATTAAAATATAATTTTAAACAGATCGAAGAAAAAAATATCCGAAAAAGAGGGAGATGAACAGACGAGAACTGTCTAACCTCTTAGCATCTTTAAAGTTAGGTAAATGACAATTTTAATTTTAGTTGACTAATACCTTCGTTTTGTCAACCAATTATATGCTAAGTAATTGCTAAATATAAAGAATTTGTTTATTTCGCATCTTTAAAACACATGAGTTTCAAGAAATAACGGGAAAAAAAGGGAAGTCAATTAGAATCTTAGATAACAATTTAGAAATCTCTTTACAAATCGCTTTGGAAGTGATTTTAATGAGTAAAACTATACTGTATTCATTGCCAACTTATTCTCTCACAGCATTTTAGTTTCAGGATGAGGTTTACATGAAATCGAGACAGACTTATTTATCGAACTGATTGCCCCCCCCCCAAAAAAAAAAAACAATTAACCTCACTCCACTCACTCAAAAAGCGGGAAATGAAAAATATATTGCCGCTGATCGATAAAACACATTTTTTATACTATTAACCAGCGCAATTTGCAACAAACAACTTTCAAAAATATTTCGAATAAAACAAACAAGCTTACACATTGTAACGGAAAATTGATACATTTCTCAACAGATTTGTAAGCTTCCAGCAATAATTTAAAAGCCTTATTTTTCAATATTTTTAACGACAAACACTTATGCGTGGAGATGAACGATGAAAAATAGCTGCGGTACACGGTCTCTCCCAACAACAACCAAGACAACAACAACTGTTAACTTGAGACGTATTACTAGATGAAAATAAAAAAAGGAGAGAAAGAAAGTTCCAAGATTAGGCGAACAATTAATGAGAAAGGAAGGCGACTCGAAAGGCATTCAGGTTGATTAGCAACCAATCTGTTGGGCGAATGTTAACAGCAAACAAAGCTTTTCTTCCCTCAAAATGTTCGATACTCCCCCACACGAAAAATCTGAGAAGCCAATTTAAAAGTTAGAGTCGGCGATCATTAATAACTATCCGAGTCGGAAAAGGCTTTCGGCTATATTTATCTGCACTCTTTTCGAGGCAATTAAGAAGCATCGACAGCAAATTAGCACGAGAACGAGAGTAATTTTTCAGCTTTTGCGGTTGAATAACGTGACTTGGAAGACTAATGACTCGAAAGAAGCAATTTATACCGCCCATTAAAATGCCCGAGAAGAGTACAACTATTTGAAAAAGGTGATTTAAAAAGAAAAAAAACCACTGTCTTAACGGGGAAGATGCACAGCATTTTCCATGGAAAGCAACCACTTAATGCACAAGCAAAACCGATGAAAGAAAAACTGTCATCTTACAATGTTATTCGAGAATGAGATCAATATTAACATGACACGTTTAAAAATACTATTTAACAAAATTTGTAGAAAAGGATTTCTTTCTTTGTTTTTAGATGCCCTGAAAATTAAGTAATGACACAAAATTTGACTTCGGGAGAAAATACCTAACGGTATTAAACTGATTTCCTATTTATTGAACTAATAATAATATATATTTTTGGCACTAAAAAAGAAAGAACTATTTTCTTGACCAGAGTAAAAGCTAATAATGATTTAAAAAAATACAGCCCATGAAAAAAGTACAGAGCCGATGTTTAATTGGTCCAATGGCACAATATATGTAAATCAAAACGAGTAGCAAGTTATTAGAAATTATTAATTACTACTTTTTAAAAAAAAAATGACAATGTTTTACTATTCTAAAGAGCTAGAAAAAGTGCAGAAAAAGCCTTGTATCTCCAGATAAATAAAATAAAAAGTTATACAAAAGACTAATTCATTTATTTTGTGTCCTAAGTGGGGCTGATAATTAACTCGCTTAAACGTGGAAAATTTAGAGCGAATTTTTTAATAATGCTGTAAAAGAGGGTACACGCAAACGATTGACCTTGTTGGTTAAGTATCGGATTGATCTCTAAACTTTCTATAACTTTCCCGCAAAGGCAAAATTCAGAATTTTTCCCTGAGGCTATTTTTTCCGTTGTATGATGTCACGCTACTTTCTTTTTAGGAAAGCCAAATAAATAAATAAAATAAACAAATAAAATAAACAAATAATAAAGTACATGATGGAAATATTAAAGTGATTCTAAAAAAGTTTTAACCGTCAAAATAAATCAGAAAACCTTTTACCCAAAGCTGTAGCAACCTCATTTGTAGCACAATGAAAACTTAAATGAGATTTATATTCGTAGATATTACGATACTACACTTAGAAACAGATCGAGAGATCGGCCAAGAAACATCTGCTATTAATTATATACATATACAAAATGAAGAATATAAAAGTTGAAAAGTAAAACAATAAAACAGAAATAATTACAAGCCACAACAGCGTCACGCTACCGTGTTTGTCAGTGCTTTCCATTTTTGTTCTCTATTTTGTGGATATTTATTATTGTGTAGTGTTTTAATGCTGCTTGGATTATTCCTGCTTTTCTATCATGTAATTTGTTTTGATTTACATTTTCTTCAAATATATACATATAAATATACATGCACTAGTTTAAAAGGAAGAAAAAAACAATCTCTTTCACTAATTGCTGCTTACATTTGCTATTTATCTACATTAACGATAATTCAGGACTAAAATGCGGACCTTAAATTACTCTTGTAAATCCATTACTGCATAAGTTGTTTCATATAGCATACGCGGTTGAAGGATTTACTGAATCAGAAGTAAAAGGGATGACGATAGACAAAGAGAGTCAGGCAAGACAAAATTTTAATCAATCATTTTTAATGCTCCAAAACTCTAGCCAGGCAAAGTCTTAGATGGAAGGAAAATTAAAATCACAGAGGTGAAAAAAAAAATGGTAGAAAAGAGAACTTCGTATTTCTAAGAGCCACAGACCATCTTCAAGAGGTAATTAAGAAGAAAGTAATTAGTCCAAAATACCATTTAGTCATTCTGATTAAACTCTCTTTTATAAATCCTTGCTTTGGCTATCAAGTAAAGGAGAATCGGGATTGGAAGAACCAGTGATTCAGTCCAAATCCCCAAAGGCTCCAGTGCGCCTTTTGTGTAATGCATCAATTGTCTGGAGTACACCAAATGATTTAGAGGAGAAAAAAATTTACAAAAAAAATATCATTTTTATATCAGGATGGTATAAATTGATGAAGGAAAAAAAATCTAATGAAGCATTACGTTACATTTATATTGATTTCTTTTTCTTAGTAACATAAAAACATTTACAAAAAAAAAAAAAAAAAAAAAAACATTTTGTTAACGCAATTCTAAAAGCCTAATTGGAGAATTTTATGAAAATAAAGGCGATCTTATTAAAATAGATTGTTTTTCAATCTAATAATTAACAAAATTTGATCATTCTTCTCTGTAATGTGATAATATTACTCTCTGTTAGTAAACAGTATAGTAATTTCGTTAGAGATGGAAAATATAGCACGAATTCATTTTATATTAAATTAAAAGATCTATGATTATGAAGATACAATGATTTTTTTTTATTATTATTCAATATATGCGTAGTTAAAACTTTAAAGAGATGGCAATGTCTGCTAATTACGAAACATTTGAAACGATTGTTTATTAAGATTTTGATACCTTCAATTTAAATTTGTAATTCATGAATACTTCTGATAACTGCTTTAATCGAAGGTTTGTTGTTAATTCCTACAAAATGTGAACCATGCTATCATTTATTGCGTTGTGTATTAAAAAAATAACAAATAAATCGTGTATCATTGCGGTAAAGCATAAAATACTTTACTTCAAATACAGCGTATTGTTTGATAAAATTAATACTTTAAGTCGATTTCAAATCATATGTATTAAAATAGAACTGAAAGAAATTGCAATGAGAATAAAAATAAAAAAAATATGCGTCCCCCCCCCCAAAAAAAAAGAAAGCAATCAATTAAAACAATTTCACAAAAAATTAAGTGCTTTTTTTTTCCAAGGTATATTATAGTTTAAGTAGAAAAAAAATTATTTTGCGTAAATGTTCCTTTTTTAGTTTGGAAAAGTATTTTTTCAAGGTAATGCGACCAATATTTTGCACACATACACCTATTTTTTTCTTTTCTTCCCGAAGAGCGAGGAAAAGAAAAACAGATTAAAAATTAACGAACAGAACCGGAAGAAATAAATAAAAGAAGGAATAAGAAATGCACAAAATGCGGCTTTTCCCAATCATAATTAATGCATTACTAATTGAGTTTGTTTGAAATAGTTCTTGATGGCTTTTTCCTCGCGACCCAACTCAGCCGTATATAGATGGAGCGGAGAGGGGAAATATTAACACAATGTTGACCGGTGACGAGTTAATTCTTTTCATGTCCAAGCGTTGTTGACCGATGACGAGTTAATTTGTCATCGGTCAACAACGCTCGGACATGAAATCAATATTTAGAATGTTTTGCTATAATTCCATATTTATCGACAAAATAATAACCGGTGGCATGACATAGTTTCTGTGTAAATTTGTCGTTCAACAAAGTGTTAAGTATGCCTTTAATCATTTTCATTAAATTTTCACGAATAAACTTATGATGGATAATTACTCTCTCTGTATTCGGCAGTGCCATTTGAAAACATGTAAAATAGTCGACGTCAAAATACAAATGGAGATAGATAAGCAGGCATTCTGACATATAATTTCTTTATGGAATTTCAGGGTAAGATAATTTTTTGCATTAATTAAGTCTGTTTTTGCCAGTTAAACGAATAATAAAAGTATTAATGAGAAAAAAACTGAAAATAAATGCTTATTATTAAATTAGATAACTAAAATTACTAACTGCATAACTTATTGCTTAAAATTATAGCGAAAAAATACACAGCGCTATTTCTCTGAATCTAATAACCCCTAATCCCACTTTTTTCGTTAAAAAAAGTTAATATGACAACATAAGAAGAATGCTTAATCATCACTAAGTTTGTCAAAGGAAGAAAAAAAAAGTGAAAAACAAAATAATTTTAGGTAAAAATAAAAATAACCTAAAATACACAGAGAATAGAAGTTTTTAAACATAATTAATTCATTGAGTTATTAACGTTGAGATGCCACAGTAGCAACACTAATCGAAAACAAATAGTCTCCAGCTACTCAGCTTGAATTATAAAGCTACAGAGAGAGGAAGGGACAATTTTCAATACACAATTTAATTTCTATTAAGTCAAAATCATCAATTACAAGTAATACACCCTGCAGAATTTAAGAACGAGTTAACCATGAATTCACGCTTGAAACGTCAAAATTTTTCTGACCATTTTCAGGTTTAAAGACAAAATATTTCTATCGTCCTAAAAAAAATAGACTTTTGGAAACTTTTGAGTTAAGTAAACTGAAAGTAGCACTTGCCGTGAGTAAGTTACAAGATATATTAGCATTTTAAAAATAAAGCACAATTCCTAAGGCGTTATGATCGTGAACTGGCAACAGCAATGTTAAATAGTATTAGGATAATAAACAACAATATATTTTTTTATTAAAACAGATCAGTAAGTGTTCTTGTACACTATCCAATTCAGTCAAGACTAAAACTGTAAGTATTTGAATCTTTCGATTAAAAATATTGAATGGCTTATATTATGAATGAAATGAAAGATATGAGTCACCGTAATCTCATTTAACAATCAGAAGCGAAAAGAATGTTTCAATTTTAATGAAATGGCACTAGGATTTATAATCAGGAATGTCTACAATAGGGCGAAATACGTGACTACAGGGCATTAGTGAGAATTTAATCACCCATTAGAAGGCTGTTACACTATTATACACCATTAAAAGCGATCGTAAAATTTTGTGAACATTAAACACATTTGCTATAAAGAAAAGAGATAGGGGAAAAAAGAAAAAAAAGAAGCCTTAGCGTTTAAGATCATTAAATTTAAAAGGGCCGACATACGACTACGATACGATTGCATAACCGGCTCAACTTAAATTGTTTAACAACCTGAAAATTTTACACTAATTCATATATATATATATATATATATATTTTTTTTGAAAACCAAGACAAATATGTTGTTACATAATATAGGAGTTCATTTTGTTGATAATAAATAATTATAATGAAAAAAAATGTGTTGCAGCCGCTAGTTTGTATAAAAAAAATTTTTTTTTACAAAGATTTCAATGCGAAGAGGCTGTGAACGTTTTTATGATGCAAAAGAGAAAGAACAAAAACAACATTTATTATTGCTGGTTAAATGCATAGAAATAACTTTCAGAAGTGCAAACGTAAAGAATTTTCAAAATAAGTAAAATGTATTATTTATATTTATAGAACGATATGCAACACTATCTTCACCGCTAACTTGTCAGAGAAATTTTGCTATTTTTACATTTTGAATAAAAATTCTATTTGTAATTCTAAATTTTTGTATTTTTTTTCATTAAATATTCCCATCTTCTATCATTAAATATTCCCATCATACACCTTTCAGAAACAACATATTAAACGCAAGTAACATTTTAAATAACATATATATATTTTTAAAAAAATTTCGTAACTGTAAATATAATCAAATGAAAACTATTTTTGAAACTTTTAGAAGACCTTGCGGGAATTATAAAAAAAAATTTTAAGTTGAAATTTTGCGGGTCTTAAGTATACGAAATGAAATTTTTTAGGGGGGGAGGGTAAAAATTAAAAAATAGAATTTTGCTTTGGTGGGGGGCAGACACTCTATAATGCTTTGAAAAAATGTAACAGAATAGAATTGAAAAACCCCTATGGAACTAAATCAACGTTCTTTAACATGCAAAACTTGATAACATCAATTATCAAAAAAATTCTTGGAAAAGAAAGAGTAAGTTCTTGATTTTTAAGTTAAGTTCCTTATAAAGTTATTACAACAGTAAACATCAAACACAAAGTATTCATCCCAAGTTGCAATTTTTCAATAATATTTTGCATTTTTATATTAAATGTCATGAAATCAATTGAAAAATCATAGAAATCCTGCGTTTCATTTTTCAGTTTCAAAATTTGAAACATTTAAGATGCAAAATAAAAATATATTAATAAAAAATATAATTATATTATACTAGATAAAAACTTTGGTTACTTTAATTTTATTAGCATTTATCAAAGCATTTCAAATATTATTAACATATAATTCAACAAATTTAACACATTCCTTCCTTATAGATATTGCGAAAAAGTACATTGAAATAGGACTTTCGAATACTAATTGTTACTATTTTTTCTTCCTAAAAAAATATTACAAAAATAATTTTTGTTAAATTTCTGTATAAATTTTTAGGCATAAACCATAACCTTAAGATTTAGGCACATATATAAAACTGTACTAGAAAATTGACGCTAGGCATTAATGGGTTAAAGTCAAAATTGTAAGTTAATGCACTAGCATTGATATAAAATGAACCCATAATAGCTCATGACTTAGAAAAAATTATTTACCTATCATCTACGAAATCAATTGACTCTTTCGAAAAATAAGAAAACAAACATAGGGAAAATAGAAAATAACGCAATCATTTTGATCACAACGATGCATCATACAGTTCAATCGTTGATCAGGTAAATATGCCACAAAGAAAATCAAAATATATGAGAAAGATCTCAAATCTTTTTTTTTTTTTTTTTGGCCACGGTTCAGAGACGAAAGACATAAAAGATTATTCACTACCACCCTGGCAAACAGAAATTCGATTAAGTTCCTCGCGATATCCAGAGAGGGGAAAAAAATCCTTGCACAAAGCTGTCAGAAGAGGAAAAGCAAAGCTAAGACAGACTAAGCCACCTGGGACTTCTTGTATCAATTCTAACACCTGAATCGATGGGGATACACGAATAAAATCAAATCCAACCTTTCACTGATTCATTGTCTATCTCTGGTCTCGAGAGTTTCGCAAACCGCCTACACAGAACAACACGCATTCGATGCTTTACATATCTACACCTTCACCAGACAAAACAAACTTAATTACAAATTATTTATTCAAACATGCACATAATTTATAACGAGGAGATTATTATTTGATGTTTAAAACGTTGTCTAGAACTGCATTCACCGCAATATACATTTATAGAAAACTGTGAAGTAAAAACGGTGATGGCAGGTAAAATATTTACGAAAATGATGGCAACAGCTTTTAAAAATAATTCTAGATTATGTCGTGAATATGTATCTTATTATAATTTCGCAGGTTAGTTCGTTTTGCTTCAATGAATTTCAATGCAATAAGAACAATTTCCTAATTTGCTTTTATAAATTATTAATGTAAAATTTTCTAATAGCCTACGAAATTTACGAATATCAAAGTATATAACACATAGCGATATTTTAAGAAACTATTCAACAGTATATCAAAGGGAGTGAATACTATTTATCTTGCATTTTGAAATAATGCTAATTCTGTGAAAGAATTAAAAAATTTCAACACAGAATTAACAATTTCAGTAACTAAACAGAATTAACATATCTCACCAACAACTAAATCGTTTTTATTTTATCTATGGCTGAAATCTTGTAATGTTTATTACGTTTTGATAGCCTCTAAGCAAAATATAAAATGTGCTAAGTTAATTTTTAAAAAAATAAGAATGGCGAGTTATTTTTTAATGTTTTAACAAGATACATAAAATATACTAAACGTCAGATCAAAATCGATCTAAAACTAAAGAAATATTTGGGCAGTAAATTCATATTCCCACTTTAAAAATTTAGTATAAAAAGCAAAAAGAAAACAAGATTGGTGCACACTTAATTTTTTAAATCAGCCCATTTACAAACCCAAAAATAGTTTGAAAGGAACCTCAGGGTATTTACGAAACACACTTCAAGATGACAACTACTAAAATTAAATAAAACCTAAATATTATTAATTAATTCAAGCATATGAAATAAATGACATTTATCGCTACGTGGAAAAACTGAAAACGACGTTATTAAAATAAAATCAACCATTAATTTGAAAACAGTAAGCTTTTATTGATTAAAAGAGCATTACTTTTTCTGCTGATAAGGTTTTTTTTCGCTCTTTTATTTGTACACCGAAAAATTCAGTGTTTTCCTAAGAATTATCGGTAGTACTTGACGATTAGATTAGTTGTAAGTGCTCTAATTAGGTTCCGGGGAGTTCGGGCTGGTTTGAGAAAAAAAAGAATTAAAAAAAAAAAAAAATAGAAAGTAATGCCTTTAAGCTTTTGAAAGATTAATTAATAAAGATAAACTGTCTTTATTTTGTCTTGCAAAAATAGATACGTGAGAAGGTAGCATGTGCACTGAATATTCAGCTGAATAAATATATTTTTCACGGAGTGTCGATCAAAATATCTCTGTTGAAAAAAATTTCTAGGAAAATGAATGAAGGCGTAGGAGGAAACTTAAATCTTCAGAAATCGAGAATGAACAAACAAGATAATGAGTTCACTAAATTTACTCAATGAACTGAGAGCATTTAGTCAATGAACGAATTGTAAAACGAATTAGGGTAGCAACAATAAGCAACGTACATAAGTCAATATGTTAACCCAAAATAGAGCAAATTACGTAATTAATTGAACATGAATTTACGAAATGAACTGTGTATATTGCTTAATAAAAAACTGTAAAACGAATTAGGGTCGCAACATTCATCAGTTAATACGTTAACCGAAAATAGCGCAAAACTAAGAACAAAATTATACGCAATTAAGAACAAAAAATACACTTTAAACAGCATTGCATTTGACCACATACAAATAACTTTCATTGTAAAGCCTGGTTTTATGGGATGTAGAGCTGCTAGTAGTAGTAGCGACAATAACTTAGTGTTAAACTAGTATTACATTAACAGACGGGGAAACAAAAAACCTTAGTTGGATTATATTGAAATAACAGTGTCTCAATAATAAACCTAGATAAATCTTTTAAAACAAATTTACACTAGAATTATAGATAATACAGAGAGTGAAGAGTATAAATAAAGCGGAAGCCAAGAAAATGAAGCGGTAAAATATTACTTGATTAACACTGAACATACCATGACCAGTCAAAAATCCGGTTATTGTCTCATTCACTTGCGGCAAGTCTTGAAAATGGGCATCTGTTTTTGAGAGCTTGAAATATGTCGACTAATTGCGAGTTAGTTTAAAAACATCAAATTTAATAAGTTAACGCAATACTCTTTTATCCACTTGAATAAAATATTTACACCCTTAATAAAAATAATAATATAGATGAAATTTCAAACGGCAGAAAAAATTCAGAATGTGATAGAATTTAAGTACTAACTGCCTTCACTGAAAACATATTTGCATAGTGAAAAATAAATAATAAATCAAAATACGAAGATAAATAAACATTCACTTCGGAAATTACTTTCACATTCAACAGCGAAAATGCGAATTTCTCTCTTGAAAAGCTAATTAAATTTCAATAAGTAATTAATAATTGAATTCTAAGTCAGCGGATAAAACCAAAATTTAATTCATTTAACAACGTAAACAGGGAAGAAAAATCTCATCAAGCCTTACATTTCATAGCCAATGTTACCAAGTGATAATAGGCTAAGAAATTTAATAAGTTAGGAGCAAATACAGATAAGCGTTGGAAGAGGCAGTTTATGTTTACCCAATGGCACAATATGTCAGAGAGGAGATGTGTTTGAATTTCTAGATCCAAGAAACGTTTTCCAGAAATAAAATAACAAATATTACTTCTAACTTGTGAAATGAACTTTAGGAACGGGCTCATGACATAGGAAATTTTTAATTAAAAGTGGGGACTAAAACTTCTCTCTTTCAGAAGCTCGAAAACAGTTTGTGAGCGGATCAAAACAATTCAATAAGTTGAAGATATTGGGTGGTGAAATTATTTGGATTGTGTAGGTTAAATAAGATACTGCATGTAAAAGAATTGCATGATACACATGGGAGAAAACTGATTAAAAAAAAATACAGCACAGAGATTAAATTTAGAAATATATAATAAAAAAAGGAATTTTAACTAGCCATTTTTATTTTAATAGGACTAATCTACTTGCCAAAGAACGGAACTGCAATAAGATAAAATCGTACCAGTTACTATTTAAAGCCTAATTTATGTTTAATGATGTAAGTTACCGGGTTTTATAACTGTCGTTGAACTGACCGTTTGTTAAAATAGGAACATTAAATTGAAAGAAAAAATACACACAAAAAAATATGGAGATAAATTTAAAGAACAAGGTTAAATATGCATGACGATTGTCAATAAAGAACATTAATGTGAATGGATTTTATTTCATTTTATACATTTATATCTGTCGATGAACAGCCGATTTAGAGTTTACGATTAATGTTCGACTTCGCAGCCTTGTAATTCTGAACCCAATTCAGAAGACAAGGAAACTCTTGTATCAAGTATTGGGACAAAATTGCTTTCGTAGAGGACCCATACTCCCACAGTTAGCCTGGCGGCAAGGGAAATCTAGCCGATAATCTATCTACCACTGAGGATATTTTACATCCGTACTGTGGTGGTTGTGAGCCCGGTGCATCGACTAACCATCGCTGGGATTCACACTTTTTTTATACCAGAAGTTACACCTTTTTGAAAACAAACAAAGCTATATATAAATTTATAAATAAAATCAACTAGAGGTATAGTTTGAAAAAAATAGGGAAGAGATAACTTCAAATTAAATCTTCGCACAAAGGACCAATTTCATTTACGCACAAAAAAAGGTGGATTTAATATTACAACAAGTTATTAAAATAATCTGAAAAATGCGCCAGCAAATAAAGAGCAGTTAAAATATGGAGGGAAAAAAAATCGAATTTTTCAGTTGTTTTTCAAAAGCTTCATTATTGGGAACTAAAATGTGCAGAAATCACCGATATTCGTCGTAATTCACACCCCTCTGATGTTATGGTATACATGAAAGCCCTTAAAATTGGAAATTAGTCCATTATCATAAGACGCGGGTAAAAATGTACACCAAACGATTTTTAATGAAATTCGGGTAATATATTCACGAGTGGAAATGCGGTCATTCATACATAAAATTACAGTGCCTTCGTACATAAAGTTCCAAAACAACAAGTTTTCCGAATTGCAAAGCACCCTCTCGAAGAGGATAAAATTTCCATACTAGTGTGACAAAAGATCGAGTGAATGCCAAGTAAAGCTCACAATTGAACGTTTGCGAGACAGAAGTTACTAAGATAATTCTTGTCCGTAATTCCTTTCTTTTGAAACCAGCAAAGAAACCTAAAGAATTCACTATAATCCGAAGAAAAATTAAAATGAGAACGCATTTTTATAGACGGTTTTAAAAATAGCAAATTCATGCTTTATGTAAAATAAATTATTTAAAAATAGAGCCACAAAGCTAGTTGAGCAAGAAATGAAGTAGAAATAACTCAGTTTAAATGCCTCTGACTCAATCAAAAACAGAAATTAGAGCAATATAGGACGCATCACTTTCCCATTTACATTCGTTTGGACTCAAGTTAATTACGTTTTAATGGGGGTCGTCGCCAGAGAATCGGAGAGACAAGGATTTATTTTATAATTAATAGCAACAGGGGAAAGATTTGTCTTTGAAACGCTGCATCCAGCAAACTGCAATTTATTTCACTGCATTGGAATTCTAATTAGATTTACGACTGCGTGTATTTCCCTCCAAAATCTTATATTTTAAAGCGAGCAGCCCAAAAACGCCCCGGTAGTCAAGAAGTTTTCTAGTAATGAAAACGATTAAGGCTAAAAGACTAACGGGCCTAGAGCTCATCACCGCAGAGGGAGTCGAAAAGGGGGGAGAATCATTAAATGTGGAAATGATTTTAGTTTAAGCACGCTATAATGCCATCCCGCGTAATCATTTGCGCAATTAAAGCAACACAACGCTTCCGTAGAAACACTGCCAAATAAACAGATTTTTAATTTCATTTAAAAATTCGCGGATTAAGGTAAATAAAGAAGGAGATAATAAAATGAGGGGGAGATTTCTTAATAAATGCAACGCACGCCGCTTACGTAGATAAGCTTTTATTATGCTGGCTTCATAATTAGCATTTTAAACTAAAAGAACTTCATCAACAGGGTAGGATTAATGCTAATGAAATGACTTAAGTTACGATTTCTTTTCATACCGTTTTTTTTTAAAGGTAAATTTGGAGCGAAATATTGAGTTAATGAAAGTAATTTAAATAAATAATGAGCTGGAGTATCGATATCTAAAAGCTAATACGCCACTGCAAAAGCTACTAAAACTTGTAGAAATATCAGAAATAAACTGGCATTTTAAGCTTTTACTTGTGCTTCAATAATTACATCTAAGAAAACGTTAAGATCCTAATTTACTTGACGGGTTTATCTAATGTCCCTTAAACTGGAAAACTTCATAAGCTATTAACGAATAAACATTAGCAGTCGACAACAATTAAACGGGTAGTTAATTCTTAAGAAGGACATCTACGATGCAGAAGTATTCTAAGTATGTAGAACTAAGGAGTAAACTTTTGATAAATTCGAATGCTAATGCTAATTGTAGTATTGAGACAACTACAATGCTAATTGTAGTATTGGGAAAGATAAGCAGTAAAATGACTGAACAAAACAAATAGTAAATAAATAAACCTAAGAAACTGAAGTCGTAAGATATTACTCGATTAAAAACTTCATTCTTTTCAAAATCATCTAAATAAGAAATAACAGTCGACATGTTTCAAGGAGAATTCGACTTTCTTTATTTCCACCCCAGCCACATGACCTCATCTTGCTGCCCTGAAATCTTGCTTTTACGAATGCTGATTCCTTTGATAACGACATTAGTTCCTCATCACCTCTTAATAGCGCGTGGAAATGCTTTTTACCCTTATTTGCCCCTCTCAGCCACTGTGGCTTTTCTGTTTTTAATTGCTTTCTCTTTCTCGGCTACTGATTTTTTTCATCCCCCATTTTATTTCTTACCTTTATATTTCCATTCTCGTGGGCAACTTTACGTTTTATATTTTAAATAACTTTTGCTTCTTATTCACGTCTGGCAAATCTTGAAAATGGGAACCTCTTTTTGAGCACTTGAATAATGTTGATCGTGTTTTTCCTATTTATATATTTTTGAAGCAAATGAAGTTTTTATTCAAGCAAAAAAAAAAAAAAAAAAAAAATTAAAACCACTTGAGTCTATGTTCCAGATTAATTGTTAAAGTGCTAATGGTTGACAAAAAAGCATTACATCTAACTATCTAGCACAGAAGTTGTCTGCTCAGTAACAGAAATAAATTGGTTTCATAAATTTTATTTTGTACACTTCTTAAATGCTGGGAATCTATTAAGTTAATTGAATAAGTAAATAGTGTTGAATTTTACGTGTTGACACAAAATGAAACTTTAAATACTTTGGCATGAATGTATCAAAATGGAAAAATTTAATTTAATTAAAAATTTTAATTTTTAGTCCAAAATCACGAACTAAGGCTAAAAAATTTAAATGATTAAGAGAATATTCTATTTAATAAAGGAGCTCACATGTGAATAAATTGTTAGTATATATTTTCTAGTTGAAGTACATGCATCCCAGATAAAATAAGAGTTAAATCAGAAGTTCTATAAGTAGCTGAATAAATTATTAGTTTAGAGCAGTAGTGAATGTTGTCATTAATTGTTTTTTAACATAGTACCCACTTTTACAATGTCATTGGATTTAACAATTTTAATACACAACCTGTTCTAACAATGTTTTTGATATTTTTACTTCGTAATAAAGAAAATTATTTTTCCATTAATATATATTTGCCAAGATGTCAACTATTGGTTTACATTTTCAGTTCTCAAACTGTCCTTTTTCTGCTTTAAAAATTATTAAAAAAATTATGATAAAAAAACTATTAAATAATGGTTAAATACAGAGTGTCTTGATAAAAAGTTTTTAGGTGATGGTCAGTGAGACCATAGCGAATAAGTTTCACACTTCAGTTTTACAGTGATTGAAAATCAAACCGTGCAATGTTACAGCAACGTGAACGATACATAGTAAGGGAGTGGCTAGCAGCGTTGCCAAGATTTAATTGACAAAAAAAACAAAAAAAAAAAAACTTAACGATACAGAAAATCTGACAATGTCTCGGCACTAAACCGATGCCATTCTTTTCCTGAAAAGTGCACGCCTGACATGACCATACATCAGGCTTTCAACGAACTTCACTATCTAGCAGTGGGCAAGCCTGGGGTACAACTTCCCTCAAAAATTTGTTCGTCAGTCTCACAGACAGAATGTTAAGCTTGTAAATGATTTTTAGAGACACTATATTTACACGGTCTACAAAAAGTCCAACATAATCTGCATAGAACTAAGAAGTTTTTTTTTTCTTTTACTGTATGATAAACCTAATGGCGTTCTTATATACTGTGCATTCTGATAAATCGCTCAATTCTATTGCCTTCGGGAAAATAATAAATTTTCAAACACCAGAAATTGACAAATAATTTAGCAAAGAAAAAGGATTATTTCATGAATTTAATTGCTCAATAAATTCAATTTAAAGTTGACTGTTTGGCTGCCATTTGGGTCTATTGAAACGAATGATAATTACTAAGTTCAGTGACCATGAAGCAATATCAAACAAATGCAAGATGGGAAAATATAATTTGTATAGTTTATTAATATTTTCCTCAACAAAACTGTCGTATTCTAAGATGTATTCGTTATTTTACAATCTTCGTTAAACGTTTCACGTTTTTTCTTGTTCCCAGACAAATGCGATATAAAGGAAAGGAAAGAGGAGTTACTATATTATAAACTATGACAAATATTCTCCTAACAATACAACAAGAATGAAATTCTTACGTTCTCACTGAAGATTCAAATTCTATCTTAAGTTCTACCTTCATTAAAATATTTATTTAAAGACCTAAGAACGGGGATAGTAAAATTAAAACGCATCAAATTTCAGTAGTCAGCACAGCTTTCAGTGGCTATATAAAAACAGCAAATAGACTCAACCGCAAAGCCTTTTTTTTTTATGAAAGTACATTAAAAATTTCATATGATTCATCTCAAAGAAACTACTTTAATATTTCATCTTTTTTTATGAGAGAAAAATATTCATTTCATCTTAAGCAGGAGAATAAAAAAGGGATATAAGACTGCCATAAAAAAAATTTCAAATACTTTTTATTATACTAAATTCTAGAAAATAAGCGAAGGAATTGAAAGAGTCACTCGTCTTTTCATCCTACGGTTTCGAAAGAGAAGCCGAAAAGAAGATTCTCTAGACACCTGTCCCCCATACATCAAACATCCCTAAAAGAAAGTAAGGTTAGTGTGCATGCTCAGAATCGCAGAAAACCGGGATTCCTTTTCCACTGGACTATTTTTATCGTAGGGAAAGTCCAGTTTTGATCCTACCAAAAGGAATAGAGCCAGAAAAAGAAGAAAAATCGAACAATCGGTAATCAATCACCGTATTATCCCTCCACTGACGACTTTCCTCCAGGATGTTCTTTCCATTTTGGTTCGACAAGTACTCCGGTGGTTCCTCAGATAAAGAAAAATCCCTGAACTCTCCGAGTAACACTTGCACCAAGATCCCCTCTTATTCTCCAGACATATCATCTATAAGCTTTACGTTCATCCCGGAGTGAGAGAGTTGTTAGTGGGTGGAGCGGGATGGATGCGTAATTAGTTTTGAGAGAGGACATCTATCCCGGGCTACAGCTTTTAGAGTCACTCTTTTCGTTCTTTCTTGTCACAGCAAATGGAGCAGAAAGTAAATTGATTCCGCCAGAGACAGTTCCCAAAGTCTATAGCAATGATATTTTCTTTCAAAAGGGGGGGGGGGATCTTTCGCCCATGAAAATAGTTTATCCTTAGGGAATGGCAGAATTCCTCAAAAGTTGTTGGGGGATATTTAATTTTAAATAATGCGACGAGCAAGAATTTGTCAAGGAAAATTAAGGTGGGAAGAAAGGAGAAAATCTGTCGACATTTTGCTAAAATTAATAATGTCGGAATGAAAGGTGCGGAAATAAACTTAATAAATCAGTTTTCATAAGAGAAGAAGTTACTAATTAAGTAAAAATATAGTATCATACTGTTCTACTAGTAACAATTTAAAAAAATATTAGGATAAAAACTAACGTAACAAGCAATCATTTAAAACGCCATTCAGGTTTCAACTTAAAATAGCAAATTTTAAACTGAGAAATTATCAATAGGAAAGAATTTCTTTAAAAATATGTTTATAGGAAATGACTTCATTTTTTATCAATAAAATGGCTGAAAATATATTACTTTGAAATCCGATTATTTATAAACGTCATTTGAAAAAGAAAAAAAAAATCCGCAGCAGCTATTAATACATGAAATCGTAACTTTTTTTATTTGAATTTAACACCTTCGTTTTCATGCCTAATGATCACCTCTTAATGACACCTAATATGAATACCTCGCATGCTGTGCAACTAATCGACACATTTTAATCTCTCAAATTCAATAAAATAAAATAGCAACTCACACCCGGCGATGGAGACCCAAAGATTTAGTCCAAAATGTGAAGCTTACCTGCAAAAACAAAGACATAGGTAATGAGAAAAACAACTTCTCGATAAAACATTTGGAATAGAGAATTTAATGCAACTAAATAGACACAGTAACACAGAAACCACAATCATGGTAAAACAGCAGTTTTTGAACTGATGTGCAAACAATACATTTCACGGAAGCAATACCAATAAATGGGAAATAAATTCTTGGTCATCTATAAGTATCCTTACTCATAATAAAATAACACCATTGGGAAATTAAGTGGCTTTATCACAACCTTTTTTTCCGCTCTCGATATGTATTAAGTTTATAGAAGTATGGGGCTGTTGGAGAAAATGAGTCATAAATATTTAAGCACATCAAGCTATAATAAAATGTTACGATGTTGAGTTGGAGAGATGCTAGTGGTTGCAAATGTGAAATAAAATTTCGTTTCAACAAAATACATTATAAGATACGCGAGTAATAGTTAAGGCAATATTCCATGAAATATGAATTGGTTAAATTCGGCTGTTAACACGTTGAATACCATAGGGATCACTGGTGACCGGCACTAAGTTGGTTCGTAGAGCCACAGGGGTCACCGGTGACTGGCGAAACGAAGATTATTAGAAACACATAATTCGAGTAAATTTTTAACTTTTTTTATATTATTATTGTTAGTAAAATGGTTTGAAGAAATTAATGCAATATAGAACACACAAAAATAGTTTTATTTATATACACAGAGATTCTAACTTGCTCCGGACAGCGAATTAATATTTTATAAATAGTGATTCTTGGTTTAATAAATTCAGTTTAGTAGATTTTATCCACCATTATTTCTAAACAATTCGTAGGATTATAAAATTCATCACTTTTTTCAGATATGCCATGTAAATCTTTTAAAAAACTAGCAAAATCTGTCTAATATTTGCAAATTTAGTTTGTAGTTATTTACCGTTGCGGCCAGACAGGCAAGCCATGTAAAATTAGGGTGGCATTCAACGTGCTAAATACAGTTACAAAAATATTCAAAAGAAAATGCGATCGTCATCAAATTTTTGCTACGACATAAAATCACAAATGCAACAAACAAAAAAATTTAAGAGTTCTGACGCATTAACCCCATTCTCTAAGTCAGGGATGCACAACCATTTTCGAGCAATGGGTCACATAACTACAAAATGCAGTGTTGGGGGCCAACATCATAATGATGTAATAAAAAATAGGAAAATATTTAGATTATGTTTGAAAGTAATATGACTGAGTTACACATGAGCAATTCATTTTTCATCGCGTACAGATTATGAAAGTAATAAATGTAAAGAAACATACTTATCAGACTACAAAGCAAATAATGATAAATTACAAGATATTCCTACCATGGCCACGAATATAGAACATTAGAAATGGAGCCTTAAAAAATGGGGCTCAGTGTTTGGGTATGGTTAAGGAGAAGTGTTTCAAAATTAAAAGTTTTTTTTTTCTCCCTCTAAGAGAGAAGGGCCAATATCGTCTCAAATACTGATATACTACAAGTTTAACATTTCATAGCTATCAAACAAGTTATACAGCATTAAGACTTCATAGCATTCTTTGAACAAACTAAATTTAAAAGATTGACATGTAAGAGTCTGAACTCAGGGAATAAAGTTTTGACATTAAATCAAGAGACAAAAGCAATACAAACATTTATTTTAATATAAAAAGACAAAAAACATATCTAAAGTATTGTACGGTCTGACCCCATTTCAATTATTATTATTTTGGAGACATTATCAAAAATCATAAAAACTCAAGAGATCATTAAAAAAAAAGAAAATTAACACTGTAAATAATTTTTAGATAGACAAGCTAAGATATTATTTTTTATTAAAACTAAGCGGGGAAAAAATTAAAAATATGATGGTGTTTAAAACAACAAATTGAAAAGTATTGCATTCACTTCTCCCAAAACAAATGGGGAAAAAATGATATGGATAATTAGACAATATTAAGAAATCCGAATTTTATGAATATAAAGATTCTTTTTAAACACAATTTTTTCCCCCTATTGCTAAAACTTCTCAACATAGTTTTCTATCCCCTTCAGGCATTTGAAAATTAAAAAGAGCCGATAAAAAAAAAGGGAATGGAATTTATGATAAGAAAATATGATTTTTTGAAAAATAATTTTTTTTCCTTTCATTTTCATCTTTTGAAATAATAATCCTGTGTCTGAATTTTTATGTGTAGCATTTTCAAGGGATTATGGCATTATTTTACCAGCTATTTAAAAACAGAAGGTTCTTTTTCTAACTAACTTTTGCATTTTAAGTGCAAGTTATAACAGTGATTTTTTTCTTCAAATATGCATTAAAAAAAAAGTTTTACTCAAAGTCTTAAACAGTATTTTTTCTTTTCTTTTCCCTCTTAGAACGCCATTAATATTTACAAGGTATCAAACATTTTTAATTATAGATTTGTTTTCAACGTTAGCTTACACATCATCATTAACTAATCAAGTGAGGCCTCTTTTATTTTTATTCTCCCAAAGCTAATTCTTTCTAGTCATGAAGTATACAATAAAAACAAAATAAGTATGCTGCTATATAATTTAAAAAACATGCTACTTATTATTGAAATTAATTCCCTTTTCCTGTAATTTGTAAGAAAAATGAGTTAAAGGGTAAAATAACTATTTAAAAGTTCAAGTGATTTTAAAAATAGATATAAATTTAAATTTAAAAGTTAAATAGCAGCAATAAATGGCTTCACCCCCTGTGCGCTGACGCTCAATAACCCCGAAGATTGGTATGCAATCTTATATGGTTGGCGTTGCAAACCATGCTAGCTTCACACGCTGCTAGCTTAAATCCATTTGAAATGTGATCTAAAGTAAAATCTTAGGAAATTGAATCAATCACTAAAAATTTTTTAAGGCTATTTCATTTTTAAAAATTGAAAATTTTTAGCAAAAAATAACGAAATAAGCATTATTTCACTGTTACATCTTTCCTAACAGTCATGAATACTTTCTGTCGCTCTTCTTAGAGCTAACTTCTTCTTTTCTCTCTCTTCATTTTACTTAGGCAGGGCGCGTAGCCAGATTTTTCAACAAAAAACAAGCACCTTTTAAGCACTCAAAAAATATTTTCAATCACTTAAAAAAAAAAAAAAAAAAAAAAATTCATACTTAGGATCTGTGTAGCAATAAATTTTTTTTTCTTTCTATCGTTTAAAGTTCTTAATTTTTAAACATAAAATCAATAAAATTTTATAACACTTACAAAACGTTACATAACCATGATAAAATAACTAGTTTCTGATAAATATTGCAGAAAAAAAATCAAGCATTTTTTGTAATTTAGAACGACAATCGATACGGCACAGAAAAAAAATCTCTTTTTAAAGATAGAAAATTCAACACTTTTTACAAATCCCGAATATAAAAAAAGCACCTTTAAGGGCTTTTAAAAAACGTAAATCAAAAATAAGCACATTTAAGCACTTTTTTAAAACGCTACGCACCCTGTTAAAAAGACTCATACTCGGTTCATACATATATACTCATTTTTCAATGAGTATCAATGAATAAAATTAATCTATTGAACCTGCATAAGCATAATTAAAACATAATATAAAACACTTTGTGGATATGTCTGTGTGCTTTTAACCTTGCAATTATTCACAATTTATAGGTCAGTTTGTTTCAATATTTCGTTGTTCAATCAATAAAAGAATTTTCATCCAGAAATTTGTAAGCGTTTACGCTTTCAATATGCTTAATACAGCTCACGCGCTTGATATTTCAATTCTTTTTGGCCAACGCAAAAAAAGAAATGAGAACTTTGTTGTCGCCGTGTAAGAAATACATAAATACATATTTAGACAGATAGATAACGACTGTATATTAGGACAGCAAATTATAATTAATAATCTTTAAAGAGATAAAATTCAATTAATCTTCCGAAATTTCTTTAAATTTTTTTATTTTAAACGAAATGAAGAGCACGCACGTGTATACAAAAATGAATTTTAATTTCGGGATCATGGTTGATTTCACGGTTTGAATTAAGATTTAAAAAAAAAGAAAGAAGAAAGAGAAAAAGAAAGAGAGAAACGAGGAATAAAAAGGAGGGTCGGAGATAAACAAAGTAAGATAAATCAAATCAATGTATGTAAAAAATAAAAAGGAATGAGAGTGCAATGATCGAACTAATTCCAATCGATAGTTAATTATTAGCTAGAAAAAAGTAAAGGAAAATAATGGTTTTTCAGTTTCATTTAAGTATTAAGAAGGGGAGAAAAAAAGAAGGGGGGGGGGGAATTACCATAAATGACAAAGAAAGGAAAACGTCAAAAGTTTTCTCATAATCAGTTTTAAAATATATCTTATTATAAATGAGTATCGTATTAAAATTTGTCTAAATGAAATGTAATAAAAAAAAGTGATGAGAAGAAAAAAAAGAGCAATATTCATAATCAAGTCGTAATCTGTTAAGGTATGATAAATAAAAGTTATAAACAATGATTATTTAAAATTTTACAATGTTACTCTTGTAAGCATTTTCGTTTGTAAATGATTTCCAAGAAAATTTAATTTCTCTATAGTGCTGACGATTAGCACATTTTGGAAACTATTCCATTTGCATAAACACATTAAAAATATACTTATTGAGCACAATTTTGGAAAGATTTGATCCAGATATTTCAAACTTTACTGACACTGGACAAAAATCTCAAGCAGCATAACATATGTTCTTAATCATGTTTAAAAAAATATCAATATAATAAGTAAATTAATATCAATATAACCAATATTGACATAGTCGTGAATAAAAAAAAAAATTTAGTCCCATATTAAAAAAAAAAATCATTTTATTGATTAAAAAGATTTTTTTTTTAAATAAAGGTTAAAATTATTCAGGGACTATTGACATTAAGAATATATTCCTTATTCTTTACTATTCTAAACGAGGCGTTTAGTAAATTACAAACATATTATTGGACCCCTCCGTTTATCACACTGAATAATCAGTTTTTATTAATTTTTTAAAGATAATTATATCAGCATAATTTAGTTAGTTGACTATAAATTACTTTTTTTTAAACGTTAAAAAAACTCTACACGCCTTCAATATTAATATTTAATCATTATTTTTCAGCAATCTTAATCCCCAAA